>NW_013953214.1:153919-155908 GCF_001266775.1 Austrofundulus limnaeus
GACTATAGGAGATGTGGCAGAGGACAATCCCAGGGATTGGATTGTATGTATACAGAAAAGGTTTACCTTGCCAATGCAATTATTGACACTTTTAATAAGCTCCTGTTTATTTATTTGTTTGTTTGTTTATTGTTTGTTTGTTTGTTTGTTTATTCACTCGTGATTGCAAACGATTTCAGTTTTTACCTGGTTCATCATTTCGTCACTCATTCATTACTCGCCATTGTTGTAAATACATTTAATCTGTAAATAAATGGCCCGTGGAGAATGTGCCAACATAAGCTAATCTCATTTTTGTGTCTTGATAAAATATATTATTGGTTCTGATAAGATAAGAATTCATAAAATCATTTTGGGTACATTTATTGTTAGACTGGTTACAATAAAGTTACAGTTTTTCGTCTCTTTCCTGGGTCAATCCTGGACCAAATTAAGAGTGTGGTGCCTCGAGGTAAGCTAATTTATGAGTTCACAAATTATCTATTTTAGAATATACCCAAAACCCCTACAGCTCTATTGTTGTAATATTATGCAGTTTTGTGTCAATAACTGTATTGGCAATGTGGCCTCTTTCTGCACACATACAAACCAACCCCTGCCACCACCTTCTTCCACAGCTCCACCGGTCTAATGGTCTATGTCATGGTCTTTCATGTGGGAGATCAGGGTTCAAAACCCAACTAAAGCAACTTCAACAAAAAAGTCTCTTCAAACTTCATATTGTCACACAATTACCTTAATTACAAACACCAGCTGACGTGACAGGTACAAGCTGGTATAGAAAACACATTTGAACTTGGTCAAAGTTCATTCTGCAAGTCCAATGCTGCAGGCAAAGCCATGCTACATGGCAATGCACACTTGTTTTTACATCGTAAAAACCCATGTCTAGTTATCATTTTGATCCATACATTAGTAATGTCTGACTGGGCCTTGTGTCACTTTATGTTCAATAAATGTGGCCCTGTGGTCTAAAAGGTTAAGAACTTTTAGTGATAATCTTATTAGTCCACTGTTAAATTCCTTTTTGTTCAGACAGCTAAAGTGGCTCGCACAAATGTATAAATAAATTATTGTTTTTTGTTGTTGGAGGGTTACTTCCAAAAATTAAATCAAACCATTTCTTAAGAACCGTGTCATCCTTGGCATCCGAAAATACATTTCCTCCAAGGCATTTTTTATCCATAAAAGACTGGACAGAGAAATAATGTTATGAGCTCAGCAGACGCACGGTTACACGGTTACACGGTTACACAATTGTTTGCTATCGATAGCCTGCAGGAGTCACGGGAGAGGTGTGATCTGAGATGAGGAAGCTCAGCTTAGAGACACAGCCCAGAGGAGGGGCTGCATTTAAAAGGTGGTTCAAGGGCCAACCAGTTGTTTTTGTTCTCCTGGATACCTCAGGACAGTTTTCACAAACATGCATGACTGAGTCAAAGCAATACTCTAAGTATGTTTTTGATGAGGGGATGTTATAATATAATATAAAGCTCAAAAAAGTTGATTTTACATGATATTGCCCCGTTAAAAAAATGTGAAACTAGCTTTGTTGGCCATCTTTGATTTTGTATTTGTATTCAGAATTAGATAATGATTATTCTTGGCTACTACAGTGATTTTCAGTTGTGTATTTAAATGGTAAACAGACTGTACTTATACAGCACTTTTCTATCATCCAGGACACTCAAAGCTCTTCACTCTACAATCTGTGTCCTCATTTATCCATTCACACAGCACTCTATTAGGTCTCTACAAAGCTAACATGTACAATCATCTATGGAGACTAATCAGAAAAAAAAAACTATTCAAATGACTGAATTATGGCCCTTTGTAAAATCTGCACTGGCAGTTAGCAGAAACTGAAACTAGTAGGCTGATCCTTCTTGGCTATATCACAACAAATTTCAGCTCAATAAGTCTTAAAATGGCTGAATTGTAGTGATTTAAATCAGGGGCGGATCTACAGGGGGGCAAGGGGGCAACTGC
>NW_013953214.1:157582-159109 GCF_001266775.1 Austrofundulus limnaeus
GGACAGTAGCACGCCGCTACTGTCCACATTGAGACTCAGGTCTCTAAGTGTTTTTAACTCCCGAGGGGAGAACTTTTATTTAGAAGGACGAACCGGAAGCTTCACCTCCAATCTTTCTGGCGAAGTTCGAAGCAGACGAAAAGTTGCCTAAAATAAACACTTTCTCGCCAAGGAGCAGTGAGCGGGCCGAACGGACGTTCCCTGACTGGTCTGAGGTGAGGCAGTATTTGCCTGGGGTGTGGTCAAGAAGCCAGCAACAGGTAAACCCTGTCGTGTTCCAGGTGACGTGTCATGTGGAAATCTGAGCGCAGAGGGGACTTGCTGATCCGGTTGATACCCTTAACAAAAATAAAAGCAGAAACACTAACCTTATTTTCACCCCTTTTCTTATCCTTTATTTGCCAAACTTAAGTTAAAAGTGCCAGTAAAATAGTTTGGTTGTTACATCAGAACTGATGTTTTACTGTTCTATATATAAGTAATCTGAGTTTGATGTGAATTGAAATTCGGACTCGAATTTTACCTCATTTTAACTCTGACGCTTGTTATAGGAAAACCCACAATCAGGTGTAACTTATGATCTGTTCAAGTTGTGTAAATAAATGATTGCATAATCTTTTATGAATCAACTTGAACTCGTCTGAACGTTCCGTTATTGTGTCACTTTTCACTTTGCACAGTCAAAATATTAAAGTAATGAGAAAATACCTTGGTAAAAACTTCTCTCATAACTAAGTTATGAGATGTAAGGAGGCTTATTTTACATAAGTCTACCCCTACAATGATAATAATGGTCTAATTTTTAAAAATCTTGATGCTTGCACATTGCAGACCAAAATGAAAAAGAAATTTAAATGTAACGGTATTGACAGTTATTATTCTATTTATTTTTATTTTTTGCAAAAAGCAAGGGATGAGAAGGAAGAAGAGACTGAGAAATGAGGAAGGAAGATAGAGGTGAAGAAGATGAGGAAAGTGATGTCAGCATGAGTGATGAAGAAGAGAAGATTTCAGAGTCAGACAGAGAGAGGACAGTTCAGAGGAAACTGAAGGAGAGAAGGAAGCACAGAGTCAGAGAATCCAGCCTATATTCCAGCTGGACCACCTGGTATGTAGTACAAATATATTAGATGTTTCAGTGAAGAACACATTATCTGTTCAAGTCTGTTGTGGAATTAGATATTCCAGACTTAAAAGTTAGTTCATGTTCTAATTTTAGTTAACAAAAATAAAAATAAGTATGTTATAGTGCTCCCAATACTGACTGCATAATTCACTTTCTGTTATGGTTCCGTTAGGTATAATGTTATGATCCAGGTAATAGTTGCTGTCTCTTTAAGAGTGATGACGTTTTGGAGGCGGGTTTTTGTTCTATGCATACACAGCGCCATGTTGGCTCTTGTTTAATAAATGCGACTCAAAGAGTCTTGATGTGAGAAGTTTTCGGCTCGTTTTTTTTCCGCCAAAAAGGCAACTTCCACAATGTATAATATTGCACTGTGTGTGTGTGTGTGTGTGTGTGTGTGT
>NW_013953214.1:160109-161526 GCF_001266775.1 Austrofundulus limnaeus
ATACTGTATTTATACTTCTCATCCAACCACAATTAAATTCACACTATCCAGGAGACACAATTTATCAGGATAGTATTTTTTAAGTAATTACTCGGAATAAAATAGGAGTAACAACTTTCTACTTCTTACCTTTTTAAAAAATGTAGTGAGTAGAAAGTACAGATAACTGTAAAAATGTAATGAGTAAAAGTAAAATGTACGCTGAAAAATAATTACTCAAGTAAAGTACAGATACCAAAAAATTCTACTTAAGTACAGTAACAAAGTATTTGTACTTAGTTACTTTACAACTCTGTATTTTTGATTTTTAAATCCAGAGTAGTTTTTTATTTATTTATACAAGATGTACCCCCTAATAACACCTTGGCCACCCTCACAAGAACATCTAGCTCCGCCCCTGAAACTCACCTAAATTAGCGTATGAAGGCGCCTTGTTGCCAGACCCGCACCAGAGGGTCCCAGGTACAATGAAGCCCCTCTTCACGCGTGGATGGAGCTCTCCTCCTGCCTCTCTCACAGGTCTCCTCCCTGTGCGCTCTGGAGAGCCCAGAGACACGCACTGTCCCGCGTCAAACACGGACTCCAAACTAACTGTGTTACTTGGATCAGGGGAAAAGTCCTGTGCGCGCTCCCGACACACGGACGCGTAGCTCCGGATCACCGCTGCGTCCTCGCTCCAGGTGCAGCCGAGCAGGACGCGTCCGGACCCGGACCCCGAGCCGGACCAGGAGGTGTGGTACAGGCGCACAGAGGCAGAGCTGTGCCGGGGCTCGCCCCGGAGGAAACTGTAGTGGACTCTGTCATCTGCTAGGACTTTAGTCCACGAGCAGAAGATGGAGGCGCGTGCGTTGGCGCAGCTCAGGAGTGACCATAATAAAATGAGAGGAAGAAAAGCGGCCGTGCGTAACATCCTGGCGTCACTGAGTCCTGCTTCAGATGAGACAATAATACCACCATACTCCTGACCGGGATTAAATAGGAGGAGGAGGGAGCTTTGCTGGATTAACTGGAAATACAGACGAGCCACGTGACCTACATCCACAACATTACTGACCTCAGCAGAGTTTTATTAAAGTCACATCTGACCATTGATCTGTTTCAAACATGCTCTGAGCTCATCACAGAGAAATAAATTCACTAAACTGACAGAAAACACTTGATTCTAATTCTGTTGTTTTATCAGAGGAGTAGTAGGCCTACTGCCTTTGTTTTATCAAGCTTTTTACTTTTATTTCATTACATTCAAAACTGAACAATTATACTTAATTACTATAAAATGTGTGTGCTGCCGTTTGTAAAGTTACACAGTCAAAAATTACCACCAATATTTTAGTTTTATTTAGACTTTTATAAGAAAAAAAGAACAGATTTATTTTTCAAAGTCAGTTTTTCACCATATGATTCATACATTTATAAA
>NW_013953214.1:162526-163714 GCF_001266775.1 Austrofundulus limnaeus
GTGGCGGTAATGCACCTAAAAGTTGTTTGCCAACCGCCATTAAACAAAAGAAGAAGAAGAAGTCTTGTGTCGAATCATTGTTCTGTTCTGTTGTGTTTCTGTGAGTCGCCTGCTCTGTATCTTTTTCCTCTGCCTGAGCATTCCCGCTGTGAATTTTTAAGTTTGCTACCATCAGCTCTCTTTTTGTTATTTAAATAAATCCTTTTTTGTTCCTTTTTGAAACCTGCCTGCGCCCTGGGTCTGTTCCTCCACCAAACCCGTTACACAGCCGAGCCGAACCTCGTTCCTGGATACAAGGTTTAATTGTATTTTTCTTTATGTAATGTGCTATTCTGTGCTCACGAGTGAGAAGAAGTTTTGTTTTCCAGGTGTTCAGTGAAGTACACACAGATAAGGCAGAGAGGAGACGTAGTTTTATGCTGCATAGTGAGTATACAACCACGACATTTAGCGTCAAAAATGTCCTGGTTTTTGTCAAGTGTCTACCTTTCTGTGTTACTGTTTTTGGTAAGTCAAACCATTTGTGTGAAAAAATAATGTTGAAATTAAGATGCTAACTGCTAGCGCCGTCAGCTAAGATAGCACCCCTACTTTTTGCAACGAGTTATTTTCTTTTTTTTTCTCAGAGCAAACTCTTTCTAAAGCTGCACCAAGAGTTAAGCATGTTTTGTTATGATTAATGGATGCAAACTCTACATGTTAACTGTTCACCCCAGGTGGCTGTAAGTCTGGTCTGTTGCCTCTTAAACCAAGAAGGGGACATTGGCTCCTTCCCAAGACCTGCCAGTGTCCTGGTGGGTAGACTGGGGGAGGAGCCACACAGGAAAACACTATCATAGGACAAATTTATATTGTTTATACCGTATATTGTTTATGTCGTGCATTCCTAATGTCAGCATAAAATAGCTGGCATGCTGTTATATAGTTGTAAATAATGTAAGTTTAGTTGATGAAAAAAGCAACATATTACTCTATTTAAAACTTACTACTGGTTAAGGTGCTTGGTCTGTTACCTGGACGTCATAACTTTTCAAACTAATGTCCCTGTCACACTATATAATGTTTTAGACAATTTGTAAAAATATAGAAGTTATCTACTTTAGGTGCAATTAAAAAAACTCAACTAGAAGCCTCTTTTACATCTGTTCATACTTTAATGCTAACACAAATTGATCAGTAACTTTTGTT
>NW_013953215.1:0-3624 GCF_001266775.1 Austrofundulus limnaeus
TCTCTCTCTCTCTCTCTCTCTCTCTCTCTCTCTCTCTCTCTCTCTCTCTCACACACACACACACACGGCTGTCAGCTGAGCAACATTGTGAGATCATCTGATATTCTAAAGGACAGTACGTTCAGACACTAAAACTATTATTTTGACGTTAACACAGTCCAGAGTCATTTGAGTGTTATTTATGTAGTTTTGTCTTGATAAAGTAAATGACAGAACAGACACAATGACAGAAGTAAAAGGCACAGAGTGATGAGTGACAGCTCCATGTCAGGTTTTAACCTGATAAAATACAAACTGGCAGCTGTCGGCTGTGTTCTGCAAAGCTTCACAGTGAATTTATTGTTTTCTATCTGTTTAATGAGATGAGTATAACTGCTGTCCTCTGATTGACACAACAGTTTTTAGTGACAACAGGTTTAAAACACAGAACAAATAATAAATTAAAGCACTGGGAGAGTGCAAACCTCCATCAAGACCAGTTTCCTCATCCTGTAAGAGTTAATGTGTAACAGCAGAGATGAAACATTTACTGAATAAGTTCTGATGTAGTGAACATTTAAGCAGCAGTATGATGGGATTTCTTCTGGTGGAGTCCAATGTGGAAAAAACAAAGTCAGACTGGTCACCTGACGTTATTCATGGTCAAACTGGTGTGGGATTAAGCTCCTAAGTTTCCATCAGTCACATTTCACCATGTAAAACGTCTGTTTTATCTCCTTGTATGAGTTTGTAATGGTTTGACTCTCTTTATAAAGTGCTTCCTGGCTCCCCCCGTCTCCAAACTTTGAGTCCGTGCTGTCCAATCCAGCTCACTGTTTTTTACAGAAGCCCTGTGAAAGCATCACATCTTTGTTGATCTCAGAGTGTTAAAATAAATTCCTGTATCCACATCGTGATCCAGAACATCACCAAAATTTAAAGTTGTGTTCCTTGACCCAGTACCCACATGTGGTAAAAATGTCATGACAATCTGTACACAAGTTTGTGAGTAATGTTGTCCACAGACAGACAGACAGACGTATGTGACTGAAAACATTACCTCGTCGTTGGCGGAGGTAATCAGAGTAACTGAACCAACTTCCTGTAGATTTTCACAAGTTGCACAGAAGCTAGACGTCTAAAGGTTCTAGTCATTTGACAGATGATGATGTTTAGGTTTACACACATGTGTCCTCTGTTGTTCTCACATGTTTTTTCTGTTGTGTTCATGTGTTCCAGGTCAGCCTGAATGATTCTCACAACCAGATGGTTGTCCACTGGGCGGGAGAGAAGAGTAATGTCATTGTAGCCTTGGCCCGAGACAGTGCAGCAGCTACAGGACCCAACACCAGCTCTGTAAGTCTGAACACATTCATGTGTTCACATACTAAACCAAACACAGAACTGCAGCACCTGCACCGTGCTTCACACATGAACTGGTGTCATTCAGATCAGCAGCAGTATCTTCTCCTCACTTTGGTACAGATTGGTCTCATCAGTCCACAACATTGACTTCCAGAACTTTTACAGCTCATCTCTGTAATTCTTTGTGAATTTCAATTCAATTTAAATTTAATTTTTTGAATTGAATCTCATTTGAATTTTCAATTGGATCTCATTTTAATTTCAGTAAGCTTGTTAATCAGTCGAACTCTTTCATTTCTATATTTCTGACAGTAAAACAGAGCCTGTTCTACAGGTTCATGTTGTCCACAATCACATTTACCTGCTTCATGTTTCCCTTTTAAGAATAGAGCTATTTAAAGGATGATTAGTTGTAACATTAGTTGAAAATATATTTTAACACAGACGGAGCCATTTTATTTGCACACAAAGCATTCTGGGTAAATGATGACGTGGATAGGTCCTCGGTGCGAGGCTGCTAGCGAGCTATATCCACCCTGAAGGTTAATCTTGGACAATATCTGACGATCGACTCTTTTAAATGAAACCAGAGAGCGTTGACAGAGAGGAGAAGGTAGAAATGACTCAGCCTGGAACTGAAAATATGGATGGAGGACAACAGGTTAGCTTGTTAGTTTGTGGCGTTAGCACCGAGCTAATACATATAAGGTAATATAGCGTCGGGGCTAAAGCTAACAGGCTAATCGGAGGTTCTGAGCTGTGGACAGATTATCTCCAAGCAGCTGGATGTTCCTGTGATAACATCTGCATAATGTTCAGCTATTATGCTGTTAATCTGGACAGATTTCACAACTAAAGTGAAACATTTTTCACTTGTACATGTCAGAAGCAGAAGAGCCCCAGCTTTCAGCTGAGTAGTAGCAGGTATAATCTTAAAACCGTTGAAAGGACAGTTAGAAATAAAGACGTTATCTTTCTGTATGTGTGTGTCCAAAACAGCAGGACGGGTCCTCCGAAGGCCGAATTTGTCGGCTGCATAGGTCACAGCGCCGCGACGGAGGCCGTCCAAAACCGAAGACTCCTCCGATGCGGCCGACAAATACATCCTTCCTTTGGCCCGAATCGAAGGACAGGTCTGATGGATCCTTCCCGGCCCAGCATATCCCATAATGCATTGTGGCCTGATGGGAGATTTTTTTATGCTAGTAATGGTGGACGAAGCGAGAGAAAAGAATACATTTTAAATAAAAATATAGTGATATAAATACTTAAAAAATTAGCGGTTGTAATTCTGATACTTTTATCATTTGTATGGACATGTTTTTAAATATTTTTTTGTCATAAAAACCCCCCCGAAATAAACATGTACCTACAGCGGGTCAATTAGTTCTTCAAATGTTACCTTTAAGTTAATTTTATAGTTTTGTGATATTAATAATGCTAATGTATTGATATTTTTCTAGTTTTGATTTAAGTTTGCTTGTTTAGCGTCGTCACAGTTGCTAGGTGACATGATGTACGCCGGGGTGGAGGGGAGGCTAGACCGTCCAAATTCACAGACTCTTTTTTTCAGGTCTTCCTGGTCTACCAAGGACCCGGCCCACCTCGACCGGGGAGTCTGGGTCCTCCGGAGGACCCGGCCTGTTGTTTTGGACACAGCCGAAGTGTCTGCAGACACCAGACTGTAGCAGGAACAGCTGTGTCAGCACTAACTCTTATATCCTGTGTGTCTGCAGGTGTATGTGTCGTATGACTACGGGAGGGTTTTCACACCCGTGTCTGACAAGTTCAAAGTGCCAGGATCACAGGTGAAGGATGGCAGCAGACTGGTCATCTCCCAGTTCTACCACAGCCCTGCAGATAACCGCAGGGTGAGTCACAGCCTGCTGCAGTCATGGTGTGTCTGAACCACAAGGATGTCAGCTTCATGTTGTCATGTCAGAAGACTGAGGTTTGACCTGTGCTGGGGGTGTGTGTGTGTGTGTGTGTGTGTGTGTCAGCAACAACAAGAAAACCATTTCAACAAACACACTGGGATTTCAGGATTATCATTTGCTTCAAAGCTGACAGCTGAAGTTTGTTTCTCAGGACATTTCCTCATCAGTAAGCTGTGATTTAATGTTGTGTGTGTGTGTGTGTGTGTGTGTGTGTGTGTGTGTGTGTGTGTGTGTGTGTGTGTGTGTGTGTGTGTGTGAGAGATAAAATGTGTATATGTGTGATAAAATGTGTATGTGTGTGATAAAATGTGTATGTGTGTGATAAAATGTGTATGTGTGTGAT
>NW_013953215.1:4624-7445 GCF_001266775.1 Austrofundulus limnaeus
GTGCTAAATATTCTGTTTTTATTTGTATATTAATAAGAATAATATATTTTGTTACATAAAATGACTATGTTCCCAGCTTTTTTGATGCAAAAAAGGCAGCATAGAGAAAAAAGGAGAGACACATCCATCTTGCTATCCTTATGAAGACTTCACACACACAGCGCTCACAGCTTCTCTGCCTCATTCTGCTGCTCCCATTTTTAACACCTGGCAAAAAAATGCATTTAAAACAGCTGACGTTAACTTTAGATCACAGTTTGAAACGCTCCAGCATTTTAAAAAAGAAAAACAACTGGACACACTGATTACAGTGCGGGGCGAAAGTGAAAGTAAAACATGGTGCTGAGCACCCGTTCGGTAAAGAAACTTAAACACAGCTGTTCTTTCTCCCCTCATATTCCGACACAGATGGTAGAAACAGCTAAATTAGACAGTTAAAACACATTTACAGGTCATAACTCACCCTTGTTGTTATAACATCCTGTGTTGTCCGCAAGCACTTTCCGCCCTGTTGTGGGTCCATTTCCTTGAAAAATAAAACTTAACCAGGCACTTTGAAGAAGCTCTGAAGCTGGTAGTCTATGTAGATAATAATGTGGGTTTACACACTCAGAACCGAACATTTTGACTTCTGAACTGGCATATTCGGCATGACGCTATGAACTACAAAATCACACAGCGAGGAAAAAAATGGCGGACCATGAAATCCAGCTGACCGGAAATTTATTACCATAAATGGTAGTTCCGAAGAAAATAGTGTGACGAAATAAACAATGAAACGAAATAAGCAACAGCAGATTTTGAACAAACTAAAAATTTGGCCCATAAAAAATATAAAAATATCTTTGCAGTAACTGGACAAAATAAATTAAAGTTTTCTACACTCCTAGACACTACAGTTGCACAAAAAATAGTTTATAAATGCAAAAAAAAGTGCATTTAGCATGATATGTCTCCTTTAATAGCTACAAGCCGGAAACAAATCCAACATATATCTGAACTTTTTATTAGGGTAGGTTTTTAATGTTTGAGGAGCATGGCTTCAGAATAACAGGGATTCCCTCACTGATGATGTAATCAGATAAGCGGAGCCATGTCCTGAAGCTTTTCTTTTAAAACTGATGAACTTTCTTATTTCGGCCTGATTTCCGGGTGACGATTAAAATCAGACTTCAGCAAAGAGTGCGCTTTGGTTTTGTTTGGCTGTTCTTAAAAAATCCTCTTCTTTCATTTGCACATTCTCCATATGGTTTAGCAGACATCCTGGTAACAAACACGAATAACTATATTTTCTTTCAGATCCATGCTTTTATTACCTYACATCTGGATTATTATTACTTTTTGAGCATAGTTTTCCTTTCACGTTGACAGCTGGTGTGAAATGCTGCTGCACAACTTTTAACTGGTGCAGATAAACGAGAGCATATAACTCCAGGTTTGGCATCTTCTCATTGGCTTCCTGTTCAGTTTTAAAGTCATTAAAATTAATTTGTTTGTTTTTAATCTTTTAATGGTCTGAGCCCATCATTTATGTCTGCACTGCTTCACCCTTGCACACCATCACATGCTCTTAGATTGTCTGACCAGATGCTTTTAACAGTCCTGAAGAGCTTTTATAAATCCAGAGCAGACAGAGTCTGCAGGGAATGAGATGCTACAGAAGGGCAGGCACGCCCCATCTCTTGGTTTTTAAAACTCATTTTCTCTGTGACTTATAATCCAGAGTGAGTTAATATCTCTGTCCTAATGTTGAACACTTCCTTTGTATCTGTGATATTTTGACTTCTATTTTCTTATAATTGTCTTATTGTTTTATCATTTGTTGTTTTTATATTTTTGTACAGCACTTTGGTAAGTTGCTATGTTGTATAAGTGCTTTAGAAAAATGTGGTATGGTATGCTCTGTGGGGTTAAAGTTGTGACATGATGCAGGCCAGTCTACTTTTTTCACATTGACCTCGTCAAAATTGTTTTTATATTTGTGCACTGAGGCTCAGTCATGCTGGAAAAGAAAATAGCCTTTCCTCAAGTGTTGCCAGAATGTTGGGATGTTCAAAATGTCTCTTTACCTAAGCATGAAATCTAGACTAAAACATCTGAATTTAACATTTAATAGGTGTGTTGAAATACTGTTGTCCATACTAAGTACACTTGGACATCTTAACCATTAGTTAGTAGTTATTAGTTAGTCTCCATCTGACCTGCAAAAGGTCAACAAAAAATCAGAAATCAAATGCAAGTCGTTCTGCACACACCTGCAAACTTTGTTTTTATTTTGAAACTGCATGTTTTCCCAGGGTTTCTATTTTGAATGAGTGTGTGTTTCACATTGGTAACATCTTTGTGTGTGCAAGAATTTTATTTTTTGGTAACTTGCCAAAAATAAGTTATGATTGCAACAGAATTTTTACTCATTCTTTTTTCTCTCTTTGTCCAGTACCTTTTTGTAGACTCCACCAACAAACACCTGTGGAACACCTTTGACTTCTGTAAGAATGTGCAGGGCTTCATCCTGCCGTTCAAACCCACTGACCTGCTGCTTCACTCCAGACGAGCCAACCTGGTTCTTGGTTATGACAGCTCTCATCCAAACAAACAGGTGACAGCCTGCCACACCACAGTTTCCATCTTCATAATTTGTAGTCAGTGTTTTAAATATACTGTGTGGCATCACAACATGAAACATTCATATCTTCAGATTTCCTTGCTACAATACATTTATTTGTGAAAATGGTTAAGTTGTACCATACCATACCATACCATACCATACCATACCATACCATACCATACCATACCATACCATACCATACCATACCATACC
>NW_013953215.1:8445-14170 GCF_001266775.1 Austrofundulus limnaeus
TGACCATAGATGAGGGTAGGAACGTAGACCCACTGGTAAACTGAGAGCTTCACCTTCTGGCTCAGCTCTCTCTTCACCACGACAGACCGGTACAACGCCCACATCACTGCAGACACAGCACCAGTCCACCTGTTGATCTCCTGCTCCATTCTTCCCTCATTCATGAACAAGACCTGAGATACTTAAACTCCTCCACTTGGGGCAGGACCTCCTCCCTGACCCGGAGAAGGTACCCTACCCTTTTCCGGCTCAAGACTATTGTCTGGGATTTGGAGGCACTGATCCTCATCCCGGCTGCTTCACACTCAGCTGTGAACCGCTCCAATGAGAGCTGGAGATCAGGATCTGATGAAGCCAATAGGACCTCATCATCCACAAAAAGCAGAGATGTGATCCTAAGGTCACCAAAAAGGATCCCCTCAACACCTTGGCTGCTCCTAGAAATTCTGTCCATAAAAGTTATGAACAGAATCAGTGACAAAGGACAACCTTGGTGGAGTCCAACTCTCACTGGAAACAAGTCTGACTTACTACCAGCAATGTGGACCAAGCTCTGGCACCGGTCCTACAGGGACCTAACAGCCTGTATCATTGGGCCTGGTACCCCATAGTCCCGGAGTTCCCCCCACAGGACTCCCTGAGGAACATAGTCGAACACCTTCTCCAAGTCCACAAAACACATGTAGACTGGTTGAACTCCCATGAACCCTCCAGGACCCTGCTGAGGGTGCAGAACTGGTCCAGTGTTCCACGACCAGGATCACAATCACACGGCTCTTCCTGAATCTGGGATTCGACTGACTGACTGACCCTCCTCTCCAGGACCCCTGAACAGACCTTACCAGGGAGACTCAGAAATGTGATCCCCCTATAGTTGGAACACACTCTGTGGGACCACCACCCCAGTCTGCCAATCCAGGGGAACCGCCCCTGATGTCCATGCGATGTTGTAGAGTCGCATCATCCAATGCAATCCCACAACATCCAGAGCCTGAAGGAACACCGGGTGAATCTCATCCACCCCCGGTGCCCTGCCACCGAAGAGCTTTTTAACCACCTCAGTGACCTCAGCACCAGAGATTGGAGAGTCCGACCCAGGGTCATGAGGCTCTGCTTCCTCATGGTAATACGTGTCGGTAAGATTGAGGAGGTCTTCAAAATATTCTGCCCACCACCCAGAGGAGTGCTCTCCAGCACCCCCTCCAAGGACTCCAGAAAGGGTGGTAATCTGAACTGTTGTTAGGCTCATAGGCACAAACAACAGTCAGGACCCGTCCCTACACTCTCGTTCACCGGGGTGAACCCCAACGTACAGGCACCGAGATGGGGGGCAATAAGTATRCCCACTCCTGCTTGGCACCTCTCAGCATGGGCAACCCCAGAGTGGAAGAGTGTCCAACCCCTCTGGAGGAGACTGGTTCCAGAGCCAGAGCGGTGCTTCTAGGTGAGTCCAACTATATCTAGTGGGAACCTCTCAACCTCACACACCAGCTCAGGCTCCTTCCCCACCAGAGAGGTGACATGCCACATCCCAAGAGCCAGCTTCTGTAGCTGAGGATAAGACCGCCAAGGTCCTCACCTTCGACCCCTGCCCAACACCGGACCCCTACGGCCCCTCCCACAGGTGGTGAGCCCATGGGAAGGGGGACCCACGTCTCCTTCGGGCTGTGCCTGGCTGGGCTCCTTGGGTGAAAGCCCGGCCACCAGGTGCTTGCTAACGTGCCCCACCTCCATGCCTGGCTCCAGAGTGGGGCCCCGGTGACTCGTGTCCAGGGGATGAAACACTGAATCTATTGTTGTGACTCGCCAAGAGGGGTCTTTGGGCTGCACTTTGTCTGATCCCTCACCTAGGACCTGTTTGCCTTGGATGACCGTACCAGGGACATGAAGCCCCCGACGACATAGCTCCTAGGATCATTGGGACACTCAAACCTCTCCACCATGACACGGTGGCAGCCCAGGTTGAGGGCCACTAAGCTGCTTATAAATATTTATAACTCATTTGATTAAGTATTTTGTACAGGGATGCACCGATATGAAAATTTCAGCCGATATCTATATCTGATATAATTATTGCTGTTATGGCTGATTGATGATATTTACCGATCGTGAAGGCTCGTTAATAGAAACTTGTCTTAATTTAATTTTCTTCTCCAGTGGTGTTCCTGTCACATGTGAGCCAAAATGTAAGAATAAGATTGACATATTTTGTTCCTCTGCACCATCCCCTCCTCCTCCTCCTCCCCCTCCCCGTCTCCTCTCCCCCTCTCCTTCCTGCTAACCCTGTAGTTGTGGAAGTCCGATGACTTTGGGGAGACATGGGTGTTGATCCAGGAGCATGTGAAGACCTACTTTTGGTAAGACAACAGCTTTCTAGACACTGGACGTGTAGAGTGTGTACTGATGAAAGAATGAATGCTTTGTGTGAGAAATATCCTGAGCCCCAAATCTTTAATGCAATATCAAAAGTAAAGAGAAAATTCAACCTTTCAATTCAACCTTCTATGTTCAATGCTTAACTTGTAGTTTTTACTTTACAATTGTAGTCTGATTGCTGTTGAAAATTTCCATCAAGCCTGTAAGAACTGAATTACTTACCTGCAAAAACATTACTGGATAACCTGCAAATACTCACCTCTGCAAAACCTCTGTTTCAGGTCCCGTTCCCATTTTTCCAACACCTGTAAAATAAAATCACTTACCTTTTTTTATATCCTGCCTCAGCCTCTGTTTGTCAATTGTATCTGCTCACGTCGACCTCCACCTGTAAAATCTGATAGTATGCATCAGCCAAGCGATATGTCTGTGAGCAATACTTCTGACAATCAGATCCTTGGAGCCACTGGTCAACAGACTCTAAAATAGTTGATCATGACCATATGCTTAATCAGTTATTTTTATTACATCAGGAAACCAGCTCTTTGTTAAATCAAGTCACTCATTGCATCACTGCCATTGATAACAGGTTAAACACAATCCTTCCCAGTCCATCTAAGTTACCTGCGAGAGAACCAGACATCCGACCATCCGAAATGTTTGATGGGGACATAAATCACTGTGCACGTTTTCTGCTTCAATGCCGGTTGGCTTTTGCTCGCTCTCCTTCACTTTTTCCGACTCATTCCGCTCGAGTCACCTATATTGTTTCAGCTCTCAAAGGGAAAGCTCTCAGATGGGCTCAAGCGTTTCTATCTGCCCATTCATCTGACACACTCACCTCTCAGCTGTTTATCCAGGAGTTTCAACGTGTGTTCGATCATCCCCTCCAGCAGGAGGAGGCAGCCAAACGACTGATCAACCTACGTCAAGGGAATAAGTTGGTAGCTGAACACTCTATGGATTTTCGTATCATTGCTGAAGAGGCTGGATGGGAAGAGCTCTCATTAAAAGGTATCTTTATGAATTCGTTGACGAATTAATCGCTTTGTCAATCCGTATTGATAATAGATTAAGAGAGCGAAAAAAGAGAAGGAATACAATTCCCAGAGCCCGCGGGTTTCCGCTTCCTCAATCAGTGGTGAGTTTCCGTTTCCTCACACTACAGCTGCTCCCAATGAAGTCGAGCCCATGCAAATTGGACACATGCGTTTGACTCCTGAAGAAAGGCAAAGACGATTCAATGCTAAACTTTGCATCTACTGTGGAAATAAGAGACACTTCATCGCCACCTGCCCGCTGCGGGGAAACAGGCAGGCTCGTCAGTAAACCAGGGGAGGCTGACGAGACAGGAGAACTTCTCCCCTACCTCTTTGTTTTTTCTGCCTGCTACGGTAGTTTGTGGACAGACCAAGCTACCCATCTCTCTGCTCTTGTGGACTCCGGTGCTTAGCAAAACCTTATCTCCAGTGATTTAGTTGAACAACTGGGTATCCCTACCTCACCCCTCGATGCACCACACTCAATCGCTGGTGTCATTGGACAACTGTTATCTCAAGTCAAACAACAAGTTTCCAGTTTACATGTTGTGTCCGGCAACCATCATGATTTGGGTGAGTTTGTTGTTTTTGATTCCACCTCTCCACAACTCATTTTTGGTTTTCCATGGCTGTCTGCTCACAATCCAGTTATTAATTGGAAGGAGAAGAGGGTTGAGAGCTGGAGTAGCCGTTTCTGTCTCCGTTAAAGGGGAGGAACCCATCGAGGAGACGGATTTGTCTTTGGTTCCTGAGGTTTATCATGACCTAGCATCTGTCTTTAGCAAAAATAAAGCACTCTCATTACCCCCTCATAGACCATACAACTGTTCTATAGAGTTAACACCTGGTTCATCATTGCCATCCAGTCGTTTATACAACCTCTCCGGTCCTGAAAAAGAGGCCATGAAAGCTTATATTGAGGATTCTTTGGCTTCTGGCATAATCCGCCCCTCCAAATCACCTCTAGGGGCAGGGTTTTTTTGTTGCTAAAAAGGATAAGACTCTGAGGCCTTGTACTGATTACCTAGGTCTAAACCAAATCACAGTTAATAAATACCCACTACCTCTGATAGATTCAGTTCACGATCAGCTCCACTCAGCCACCATCTTTACCAAACTGGATCTCCGAAACGCATACCACCTTGTAAAGATAAAAGAAGGTGATGAGTGGAAGACAGCTTTTAAGACCCCTTTGGGTCATTTCGAATACTTAGTTATGCCGTTTGGCTTAACCAACGCTCCAGCTGTTTTCCAGGCCCTGATAAATGATGTCCTAAGAGATTTCCTTAATGTGTGTGTTTTTGTTTACTTGGATGACATCCTCATTTATTCTCGTGATCTCCAACAACATGAAAGACATGTAAAAGCAGTCCTCCTGAGACTTTATGAGAACCAGCTCTATGTTAAGGCTGAGAAATGCGAATTTCATGTTTCGTCAGTTTTGTTTTTGGGTTTCATTCTGGAAAAGGGTCAGTTCAGGACTGATCCTGAAAAGGTCCGAGCTGTTACTGAGTGGCCAGTCCCCAACGATCGCAAACAACTACAACGATTTCTCGGTTTTGCAAATTTCTACAGGCTTCATCAGGGACTACAGTTACATCGCCGCACCTCTCACTCAACAACAACACAAACACAAAGCAGTACCTGTGTGTGCGTTGGACAAAAGGTCTGATTAAATCCATCTTGATGCTCTTAAACGGCACCTCCCTTAAAGTTTGGGGCTGCAGGCCTTTAGTCTGTGGATTCAGAAATTAGGGTTTGATGCAGGACACACGCCAGTGATATGCACATTTTTCTGTGCCAGACCAACAAGCATGTCTTCACACTCCATGGGACCAAGGATCAGGTCATAATGTGCCATCTAGCAAACCCTTTTCTGATGGCTTTTTGATCCTAACATCTGGTTAGAAACACAATAAAGCTTTGAACCAATCACTCTCACCATTCTCTGTTTCCTGAATCACCCCTGCAGCCAAGCTGAGCCACACTCCACCTCCACACAATGACCTGATACAGATGGTGGCAGAGCTCAGTGTCGTAGCAAAGACTGAGACTTTTAATTTGTAAAATCCACCACAGTAAGGTGCACTGACAGCCATCAGCTGTTTTCTATACAGCATCTAGTTAACGTAACATCAGCACTGTGTTTATTTTGGTGAGTATAATTCTAACCAGCATTGTTCAGGCTGTTGGAATGTGATGGACACAGCTCATCAAACCTTACTGTCCAATCAGCTCCTAAACCAATCAAAACACACATAGAGAAGTTCACCAAAGTGAAGTATTATGGGGGTAGTGTGGAACGGGGG
>NW_013953215.1:14270-15669 GCF_001266775.1 Austrofundulus limnaeus
TGTTTATTTTGTTGTATATAATATATTTGAAAAAGCTTGATTTCTTTTGTCTGTACCCTATAATTTTTTTCAAGTTTTTGTCACTTATTTGATTCAGGTTAAAAAGGGTGTGTATTATTTTAGATATATGTCCTTGTGTGACCGTGTAAACAAAATAAACCATGATAAATAAAAACAGTAAAATCCCACACACACCAGTCAAAACATCCTGTATGTCAGGAGGGAGACCTGGCTGACACCCCAAATTAAACCAAATAAATAGCAATAAAATCATAAAAACCCACAACCATCACAACACACAAGTGTCAAACTGTGCACCTGGACTCTTGATGGGTCAGTATGCGTTCAAGGTCACAAGGAGGCGAAAACATTGCTCTGCCTTTGCTTTTGGTGGCGGGGGAGACGATGCTTAGTTAGAAAACAAAAATGTTTTTGACATTTATCCTTAGAAAGGCTTATTTGCATTAATAAATTAGTCTTACTGCTGATTTTAACTTGTGTAATTTTTTTACACTTGTACAATGATGATCTGTTTGTTTCTTTATACACCTTGGTGTCGTCATTAAAACCATTTTGTTGGTACACAGTGAGAATTTTTTTCTCGATCTTTCATATTCCTAAAATGTTGTTTGTGTGTACAAAGTGTTGTGTATTTCATCAAAAACTGACTTTTTTCCTCTTTTTTCCCTCCTTTATCCATCTTTTTTCTCCAAACATCATTCCACACTTACTGCTCTTCCATTCCACCTGCTCTTGACTCTCCCAGGGGTGTACAGCCGTATGATCCCCCCACCACGGTGCTGGTCCAGAGACATGAGCCTCAGGGGTTCTCCACTGTACTCAGCAGCACCGACTTCTTCCAGAGTGAACAGAACCGCAGAGTAATCCTTGAGCAAGTCGACAGCTTCCAACTCAGAGACAAGTACATGTTCGCTACCATCAAACAGGTAAGCAAGAGCACACTGAGAAGAAGTGGGAAAGTTACTTATTGGCACTGTTTTCAGACATACAGTACATGTAACAATGTGAGCTAATACTGATGGTAGTTTTATTAAAGGTTGGGCTGCAACAACGAATCGATAAAATTGATAAAAATTGATTATTAAAAGCGTTGGAAACTAATTTCATTATAGATTCGTTGTGTTGCAGATGCCTCTCCGTGTCGTGGAGCTGATTACGTCACCCACAGAGCGTTGTCACTGCTGGCTGACCTAAATAAAGTTTAGGAAGAAAGAAAAAACTACCTGTAAAGATCTGCCCTCTCTGACTCTGGAGTGAGAAGCAGAGACTCTGAACTTTAAACAGTTTTAAATCGTGTTGTTAGGACAAGTAGGCCTGAAGATATGATAAAAAGTATCTGCTACATTTATTCTTTTTAAAAGCAGCAGCAGGTCTGCAG
>NW_013953215.1:15679-17106 GCF_001266775.1 Austrofundulus limnaeus
CAATGGGTATCTGTGGTACTGTATACTGACACAGTGGATATTTGTGGTACTGTATACTGACACAGTGGATATTTGTGGTACTGTATACTGACACAGTGGATATTTGTGGTACTGTATACTGATACAGTGGATATCTGTGGTACTGTATACTGACACAGTGGATATTTGTGGTACTGTATACTGACACAGTGGATATCTGTGGTACTGTATACTGACACAGTGGATATCTGTGGTACTGTATACTGACACAGTGGATATCTGTGGTACTGTATACTGACACAGTGGATATTTGAGGTACTGTATACTGACACAGTGGATATTTGAACCTGTTGTAATGAAGTACTGCTGACAGTGAAAAGGAACCAGGACTACTTCCTGTAAATGACCTGTACCATGTCTGTGGTTGTGATCTCTGCAGAAGTTGGTCGGCAGCCATGAAGCTTCGTCTGTTCAGCTCTGGGTCTCCTACAACCGGCAGCCAATGAAAGCAGCTCGTTTTATGACTCGACATCCAATCACAGTGAGTGTTTCTTTCATCTATACTGAAGATTTATTGAAGTTTTCTTCCAGGTGGTCTCAGAACCCTTCACACCTTGACTGAAAACATTGTGTCGGTTGGTAAACAGCTCACATTTATCTGTTTACAATCACACTAACAGTTGTTACAGTCACATGAATCAATGACTTTCATAGATGATATTACTGATTCATGTGACTTTAACTGTTAGTTTATATGCCTGAATGGTCACATCTGTTTAGAGAACTGAAGAAACCGTTTAGATTAAAGGTAATAATATGTTCTAGAATGCAGAAACCCTTTAAACATGAAGACCTACTGTAAAGTGAACACCTGCAGTCCTGGACCAAAGTAAATTCAGTTCAGATCTGTTGTTCACATATAAATTACAATTCTGAACATCTGTTTTTCCTTCAGAACTTTTAAGACTGGAAGTTGTAACTGGTTCCTGTTGGTAATGTCAGCTGCACTGTTTGTCATCTCCTAAATAATTGTTATAAATCTCCCACCTGCATGCTGTTCTTGGGTAATGTGTACACACATTTAGGTAAAAAAAAACTGCAAAAAGACACAACATCAGAACATCAGAAAAATACAAAAAATCTTCAAATATGTATAGTTATTGTCATTTTGATGAATCATGTTAAGTTTCAGTTTTGCTTCATCTGGACCAAGATAGCTTCTCATCACCAATATCTGATAAATTAAACAGTCAAAGGAAAAACTGCATTGTACAAAGTCTGCAACAGAACTGATGTGTAACCAAATCATTTAGCTGTGAGGTAGCACCATGTGGCATCTCTGAACATGTGAGCTGCAACAAGCTGAAGTATAAATGTGACCCATCACATCGAAATGAGGATTAAGTCAAATTAGGTCAAAATGACCTAATTACATTTTCAGATTCTTG
>NW_013953215.1:18250-20738 GCF_001266775.1 Austrofundulus limnaeus
ACACACACACACACACACACACACACACACACACACACACACACACACACACAATTGTTTGTATTTCTATCCGTTTCAGGACCGTTCATTGACTTCCATTCATTTTCTGGTAACTTTATATCCTAACCCTGACCATTGACCCTAAAACTAACCTAAACTGAACCTCTGACCCACACTTGTAGTTCCACCATATTAGGACTACTTGTCCTAAAAAGGTAGGTGTGTATACCAGAAACGGTCCTAAAAATGTAACAAAAACAAGTACACACACGCCCAGCTCACAGTCATCTCACACAAACACACACAAAAACAACAGCGTGAGACGAGACAAGTCCAGATAAAAGTGATCCTTTCCACTCTGTGTGCTGTGTTCAGGGGTGGACTGTTGACTTTACAGAGTTCTCCCAGTGCATCCGGGTCGCTGGTGGTTCTGGTGGTTCTGGTGGTTCTGGCAGAAGAGGTGCTGCCATGCTTGGCCCTGTGGTCACAGCAGCACCCAACATTTATTTATTTATTTATTTATTTATTTATTTATTTATTTATTATAAATAAATTAAAAAATATTCAAATCTAGACATGGAAACCTTTGGGAGACCCAATAAAATCTGAGACTCAAGGCCTGGATATTTTCCAAAACAAGCATTGTTTTTTTTTTTGTTTTTTTTGTTAAAATTACAGTTAAGTTTACTGATATGTTTCTTTACTATAATTTATTGGGGAAAGTGGTGTTCCAGTCATTTTGAATCAAATGTAATCTCTAATCCAGTTGGGATATTAGTCACACATAAACCATGGAAAAGCCTTTTTTCCTTCTGATGTTTTTAGTTAATTTGCTTTGTTCTGTAGAGAAATTAATAAATTATTCACTTGGTCAAGAAAACCATATGGTTAAATGTTAATAAAGCCTAATGTGACCTTCCAGTGTAAATTAAGCACAAACTGCAGCCTCACCAGCAATCACGTTGTTTCCATAACAACCTATGAAATTCTGAGAATTACCTGCAGTTTCCATCAGAAATGCTTTGTGGCAGCACAGACGTTGGTAAAAATCAACAAAAAACTGTGTCCTTCACAAATAAAGCCACAAAATATCTTTTCTTGCTCTGACCTCTGAGTTTAGCATTTATTGATGTTGTTTTGTTCCTGATCATGTTGGGAAGATGGTGTGTTACCCTGGTGTGTTGGTGTGTGTTGGTGTGTTGCCCTGGTGTGTTGGTGTGTGTTGGTGTGTTGCCCTGGTGTGTTGGTGTGTGTTGGTGTGTTGNGTGTGTGTTGGTGTGTTGCCCTGGTGTGTTGGTGTGTGTTGGTGTGTTGCCCTGGTGTGTGTTGGTGTGTTGCCCTGGTGTGTTGGTGTGTGTTGATGTGTTGCCCTGGATGACTCAGCCACAGTGTAAGTTCAGCTGTCAGCCGTCGGCTGATGAGTAATGTTTATCTGACTCTTTAGTTAACGAAATGACCCTTCTCGCCTCTTTCCGTCTGAAGCTTCACCCAGGTGTAATCCTACATCTCACGTGCACGCTGCTGAGCTGTGATTCTCATCAGAATCACATCCAGTTTGTGATGTATTTCCCCCAACATCACAGTCAGCGTGTTTCCAGTATGAGATGTTCCATCCATGGTTCCTGACAGCTTCTCACAGGCCCGGGCTGCTGTCAGGATCACTTTCATTTTCCGATAAGCCAGAACTCCTCCACAKCCGATCAGCAGGAATCCAGTTATCATGAATCCAGATWTGTATAAATCTTCTWTGTCTTCAATGGRAAGMRGTGCCAAACARATCMKGTTCCAGCCCCAAGAACCACTGACCCGACCAGCAGCAACCATTCCACTGGGACAGCTTTGTTCCCCTCATTCTAATCTCAATGTGGAAAAAATAGTGTCGATGGTGTTCAGAGACCAGTTGACCAAATCCATAATTCATTTTGTTTCGGATGATAGGTAGAAGAAAGGTTTGAAAAAGCTGTGAAGCAGGAAGGAGGGACAGGTTCGAGTGAGAGAGAGAGCAAAAAGCGTCCGACTCCTCTGAAGTCCAAGCAGAAAAAAACATACTCATTAAAATGACATAAAATTAGGATTGAGACCAAACAGTAATGTATTATCGTAACCAACAAGACAAATTAAGTCATATTTCTGGATATGCTGATGATATCAGAATGATCCAGGTATCAAAATGTAGCCTTTAAAGTCAGGAATCTGAAAATGTAATTAGGCCATTTTAACCAAATTTGACTTAACCTCTTAATACCCAAGGGGTTTTCTTGAAGTTTTTGCTCAAAATACCATGCTGAAATGTAATTGAGTGTTTCTCAGCATTTACAAACTCTACTTAAATAATCTTTGTATCAAAATAAAGCTGACAGGAGATTTCGTCAGAAGTGTGAGTATTAAAACAGCTGCTGTGGTTTGTGCAGCCTTGATATATGTATATAAACTGAAACAGCTGGACTAGTGCATCCTAAATTTAACATCCATTCATTCTTTTAATACA
>NW_013953215.1:21501-21990 GCF_001266775.1 Austrofundulus limnaeus
GTTATTACATCCACATGATTAACAATTATTACATCCACATGATTAATTATTACATCCACATGATTAACAATTATTACATCCACATGATTAATTATTACATCCGCATGATTAACAGTTATTACATCCGCATGATTAACAGTTATTACATCCACATGATTAAGAATTATTACATCCACATGATTATTTATTACATCCACATGATTAACAATTATTACATCCACATGGACGCAGTTAGATAAAGGACGTGCAAAGTTGTGCCAAAAATACATTTAGCAGGAACAGATTCAGCCTAAAGGTCTCGACACACGGGAGGCGACGTCGCTCTCTCTCCATTCATTTCCTATGGAGCCTGTGCGGTGAGGCGACAATCACTCGCCCTCCTCCAGCTATGTGACCGGTGAAAATAGTGCATGTGAAATTTCGCACTCGTTCACGTAGACGTGCACGCGCGAGCTTGCGACGCGACATATGAAAGTTGAAAAATGTTCA
>NW_013953215.1:24200-26700 GCF_001266775.1 Austrofundulus limnaeus
AATCTATGCCACGAAGAATTGAGGCAGTTCTGAAGGCAAAAGGGGGTCCAACCCGTTACTAGCGTGGTGTACCTAATAAAGTGGCCGGTGAGTGTATGTTCTACCAAACATTTAAGTTCCTCTGTGTTTACAGTAATTATAGTAATAAACTCTTGCACAAAGTTAATATTTTCAGACTCAGATGAATGAGCCGGCTGCGCAGCACAGCAACGTGCGCGCACACATGCACTGACACACAATCACTCGTTCTTTGCGTGATAAACATATTTTATTCCTATTTTTACTTAGGATTTTTTTTCTCACTCCCTTTATATAAAATGCATTATTTTCCTGACTCTATAAATCATTTCAGATCACGCAGGGATCAAACAAACATGTCCTTCACACATGCAGGAAGTAATTAGCATCTGTTTAACATATGTTAATGAAGGCATGTCAGGGGAGGAGTCTTACCTGTGCTCAGTTCCACGTTAATTGTGATGTACAACAGAAATGTGCGTGGATTCAGGTGTACGCACGGTTTGATACATCTGGATTTTTTTGTGCGTACGCTGTTTTCTGGATTTGACCGTACGTCAGGTTTCAGTAAGAAATCCACACAAGTCTTTGTACATGAGGGACCTGGTGTTTCAGATACACTATGTGTTTGACACTCAGACATCAGTTTTGAGTTTCATACTGCTGGACAGGACACGGTAAAATAAATAAATAAATAAATAACTTGTAAACATCACTGCTGATGAGGTACTATTAATAACTGTTGGATAGAAACTTTCTTTAAAAATTGACCAGTGAAAATAAAACTCATTTCCAGTGTTTCCCCTTTAGTTATCATGTAGCTCCTTTGTGTTACAGATTCTTTGCCAACGAACCGTTTGCAGATCTGCACCGTGTGGAGGGTCTGCGAGGCGTTTTTATTGCCACGCTCATCAACGGCTCGGTCAGTGAGGACAACATGCGATCTGTCATTACTTTTGACAAGGGAGGGACGTGGGAGCTGCTGCAGCCGCCTGCAGCCGACAGCCTGGGAGGAACTGTGGATTGTCAGGTACACGGCACGCCACACTTCTTTCCTGGTTCCAATTCATCCCTTACCTGTTGTTTGTCTGTTGAGTGCCAACCCAGTTTGTCTGCTAGCAAACAGTAGCTGCTCCTTTCTCCCTCTGCTTTTTTCATTTTTCAGAGATGTTTGGTCAACCATAGCACAGAAACAGCTACACCTAGTACCATGAACTTTGATAGGAATACACAACGGTTTTTTGATAGACACCATATTTCAAGTGGGGGGTGCTATTTAAAAAGCTGGTGTCTGGACATACGTACAAAAATGCTTTTATCTCAAAAACTATTCAACATAGGAGCTTCAATTTTTTTGGTTGTTTAGATCTGATGAAGGGCTTTCATTTTATGACATCATTATGTGTTCTCTTTCAAACCTCACTCGGTATCTCACAATAGGAAGCGCCTTTAGGTGTGACCTTGTATAGAAGCTCCAATGCCACCACTTCTGTCTCTGACAGACCAATGTGTACTTGGCCCAGGGAGCAGGGGCGCTTATAAGAGGGGGAGGGCGCCCCTGCCCAACACTTGATATTCTTGCTTTCTTCCATGTAAATATCAGAGTAGCTCTCTCTGCGGTCCTGGATTGCTCATTGAACTGTTTGTCAACTCAGTCTTCAAGATGAGTCCAGAACGTGGGTTTTTTGGGTGATTTTGGACCTGTTCATACATTTTCGTTAAGAAAATCTTTTGACCGTTTAGCTAATAGCTACCTGGATCCTTTTTGTCTCAACTTCAAGCTGTCAAAGCTGAGTGCTAACAAGATGGCGGGTGGTGACAGACTAAGGTTGTCGGATCTCATCCTTGCCCAGCCTCCTGTGGATTTACCATCTCCTCATCACCTCTGCAGGATGTGGGTGAAGCACGCCAAGGAGGCGCTGGCTGACCTCAGCTCCTGCGACCACTGTCACACCTTGACACTGTGGATTTCGCAAAGACGCCTGTGGGTTGCAGCGGCCTCAAATAGCTAACAGCGAAGCTCTGGGGCTCGCAGCCAAGGGCACTCCGAGTTCTTCAGTTTGGGAGATCTACATAGTACCATTTCATCCTCCGTGTCTCCAGAGGTGCAGTGCAGGGCTTTGGCCGTGTTATGGGCCTGGCAGTGGCAGGAGAGAGATCAATCTGGCTGAATCTGTCCAACTTGCCAGATCAGGACAAACAGACCGTCATGGACTCCCCACTCAACCCATTGTGGGTTAAGGTGCTGTTTGGAGAAGCAGTCACAGCCATGCAGCAAGCTAGCGACATAAGAAAGAAGCAGGGTGAGGCGTTTGACTTATCTCCCGCACAAAACGGCACCGCGCCGGCCACCACCAGTTTGTCAGGACCTCACAGCGAGGGGCCGCAGTGGAAACTACAAGGGATCCAGGTTCCAGTTGCCAGAATCAACATCCCATCAGCAGGGACCCCGAAGCTGTGGGATGTTGACAAAAAGTCATTT
>NW_013953215.1:31872-36950 GCF_001266775.1 Austrofundulus limnaeus
CATCCATCCATCCATCATCCATCCATCATCCATTCATCATCCATCCATCCATCCATCCATCCAACCATCCATCCATCCATCATCCATCCATCCTCCATCCATCATCCATCCATCCATCCATCCAACCATCATCTATACTGTGCCTGTTTCTTCCTTTCAGGGTGACAGGTGCCCACATCCAGCAGTCACAGTGCGAGGGGCGGGGTACACCCTGGACAGGTATTGGAGCTTCCATGATTGATCATACCTGAAGACGCTTCTCATAGTTTGATACCTCACTCATTTTTCAGAGAACCAGGGTTACCTCTGTTACGTCAAGTTTCTGTGCAGCTGCCATCTAGCAGTAGGCAAAAAAGTTAAAACACCTGCGATGCAGGTAAACGTTTGGGTGCATCTAAATATTGTGCTGATGCACCTAAGAACAAAAGTTACGTACACATGTGCAACCAGTGCAAACGTTAGTCTAGAGCTCTGATGACTTCATGTGATACATTTTGTGATTTTTTTGCTTTAGTAGGGGGTGCATTCAGAATTATTTTCCTATCAGGATCACTTACTGGCCCAGGCCTCTTCAGCTCTTACTGAAGAGACAATAACTTGTGCCTTGATTCTGTTCTCAGTCAGGATTTTCTGCTCTCACTCAGCATCAGCTGGAAGCCTGCTTGTAATGATGCAGTGGTTGGCACAGTTGGACCTGCAGGGATCTTCCTGTGCAGAGTTCACATGGCCTTGTGATGCTTGACTGCCTTCTGTTTTTCTGCTCCCAGCTCAGTAAAGGTTGCTCTCTCCACTTGGCCCAGCGCTGGAGTCAGCTGTTCAACATTCAGCTGAGGAGAATACCTGTTCTGTCCAAGGACTCTGCACCTGGACTCATCATGGCTACAGGTAGGACAGCAAGACATGAAATCACTACAGCAATTATTCCTATAAACAGACATTTGATAGAGAAACTAACTTGTTAAAATGTTATACTTGCTTTAAATGTAGCCAACAACAGCTCTTGTGTCTGTCGAGGTGCATGCAGCTGATTCCTGGCCCACATTTTCTGTCCAGATTCTCATACAGGTTCAATCATACAGGTTCAATCATACAGGTTCAATCATACAGGTTCAACAGGTTCAATCTGTTTTAATGACTCATCTTAAGGTAACAGCTTGCTTGTCCCAGTAAGTGTTCAGGCTTCCAACACAGTCTTGAAAAGTATGAGGAAAATATGGGATTTCATTAAAATATTTTAATTATGATGGAAGAAGACACGTGGATTAAAGTTCTCTGTCACCACCACTGATTTCCTGATGCACCACCCCACCACCACTTCCTGCACCCCGACCTCCCCAACACGTTTGTATCGAGTTTCAGTTTCAATTCAAACTTTATTAAAAACACATAATCCTGGTTCATATGAAAAAAATCAAAGGGTATAAAGAAAAAAGAGGTCATAGCAGTAATAAAAAAGCTTACATCACAGATTATTTACACATATAGGCAGGATTATTATTGCCTCCACATTTAGGATATATACCTAACCGAGCTCATCCTAGGGCAGAGCAGGGCTTTTATAATGTAATCCTGCTGATTCATAACTCTACACATAAATATATAGATACAATGTCTAATAACAGCTGCTCAACATCTAATACCACAGTTAAACACTCGTACTATTGTGCCTTGGGAGTCTCAATAAAACAAAGTTGCATCTGTTTACTTTTCATTTTTTCCCCAAAAACCATCCCAATGTTTTCTCTGTGAGAGTGTAAATTCCAAATGTATTTGTAGTTCATCATTAATATCTGCAAACTTCAATCCTACACAGTGTTATACTAGTAATGAAAAGGTGTGGTGATAAATGTAATTCAATATATGTTTAAATACAAAGAATAAGTAGTATTAATTGACAATGTGATTGTTACGGAAATATTTATTTAACAAAGACAGAAATGCGTGGTCCAAGAATGAAGGTACTCCGTGAGATGATCAGCTGAGTTTTATTGCACCAACAGGAAACACAGAGAGACACAGAACTGGGCTGATGGGCTCTGTCTTCCTGGTTTTAGTCCAAACATGAGCAGCAGTGTTCTGGATCAGCTGCAGCTGTCTGATGGATGTTTTAGGCAGACCTGTGAAGACACTGTTGCAGTGATCAATGTGACTAAAAATAAAGGCATGGATGAGTTTCTGTAGCTCTTGCTGAGACATTAGTTCTCTAATCCTGGAAACATTTTTCAGGTGACAGAAGGCTGACTTTATAACTGTCTTCATGTGTCTGTAAGGTTCAGGTCAGAGTCCATCCCTACACCCAGATCTCAGGCCTGACTGCTAGTTTCCAGCTGCAGCTTAGGGCATGGGGTGGTATGAGATTATGACGGTATGATAAGCTTGGGCAAAAATATCACAGTATCACGGTATGTGGGTATTATGGTTACAGCTCTAAAAATTTTGTTTTGAAATTTGTATTAAAAAATAAAAAAGAGTATTTTTTCTGTTTTTATATTCAACTTTAACTATCTTTGGAAGCTGTTTTTAGATCTCACAGGTGTTATGCTAAAGTTTTATTTACCTGTGTGCATCTGTACTTGTGGTTTTTAGTACCTAATGCAGTTAGGTTATCCTGATAAAGTTTACATCTAGTAAGATAACTGCTTTTCTGTCGCTTTATTATTTAAAACAAATCAGTGTATACTGCACAACAAGTCTTTTTATTGAAGTAAAGTATCATGTTGGAGGTTTTTTATTGTGTTTTAAATGACAAATGGGTTTTTGGCGTAAAGATTATATAATTATATGCACACAGAAACAAGAAGTCACAACTATGAATGTGTGTTTATGAAACCTGACACACGGGACGTGATAGCGATGGCAGCCTTGCGAATCGCGCTCTTGGATCACTTGTCTTCATGAAATTTGATTGGTTCTTCTACTGCCTCTTGTAAAGGTTATTGGTGGTTCACAGAAAAGGGGTGTGTTCATTACGGACGTGTAAACTAAACAAATCTTGCGATGCTAATGATATTGAAAAACAAACACACACCAAGATACAATTTTATGAGGAAAAACGTACCGGATAACTTCACCCTGGTGCCAATAAATTCCCACAAAGCTTTTTAGTAATCCCTTGGTGAAAGTGTTAGCTAACTGCAGTGTGTAGCATACTCTCCTCTCATTGGTCAGTCAATGAAACCCTCGCTGATTGGTTGTACGCTAAGTGACAGTGACAAAAGTTGAACATTTTTCATCTTTCATATGTCGCGTCGCAAGCTCGCGTGTGCACGTCTACGTGTACGAGCGCAAAATTTCACATGCACTATTTTCACCGGTCGCTTAGCTGGAGGAGGGCAAGCGATTGTCGCCTCACCGCACAGGCTCCATAGGAAATGAATGGAGAGAGAGCGACGTCGCCTCCCGTGTGTCGAGACCTTTACCTGCTGCAGGCTGGTGCTGACTGGAGGTAACCAGGACAACCTGGAGCAAACTTTTAGTGTGATGAGTTTTCTCCTGTCAGTCAAGCAGAATGGACTCTTTCATCAAGTCGCCTGACAAATACAGCACTGGGTGAACTGATGAGATGAATGTGGAGGGGTCCAAATGGATATTTTTGAAATGTGTGGGGACACGTCTCCTTCACTTACTGTTGTTACAATGCCTGTGCAATGATTTGATATCTGCTGTTTTTAAAGCTTGGAGGAAAATCCCTGATGAGAATACCTCATAAACTAGAAATAATGTAGACTTTTATGTATATTTGATTCTGGTTGTCCAAGCAGACGCAGCAACGGTCTGTAAATACTCAGAGAAAATCCTTGTAGTGTGTTGTATGTTGGCCTGTGTTTATTGTGGTGTAAACTATCTCTTTGCTGTCTGATTGCAGGATCTGTTGGCAGGAACTTGGCCAACAAGCCCAATGTGTACGTGTCCAGCAGTGCTGGAGCTCGGTGGAGAGAGGTCAGTGCAGAACCTGACACACGTCTGAAACCACCTCTAATAAAACTGTCACAGTCTAATGATCTGATAAAGAAAACAAGCAAACTGTAAGAAGTAAAGAGGCTGTGAATGTGAACAAGCCTCGTGGACCTTTCAGCAGACCCAGATACTCACAGAAAGTGTTTAATGGAAGGAGAGTTGTTCTGCTTCTTAATGTTTTCAATTAAATGATCCTGAATTAATTAAAAAGCTTTGATGAATAAAGATGGTTAAATTATTCTATTCTTAGACAAAAGTCCAGTTCTTGTAGAACAAAGGTTCATCCTCATGCAGTTAGGTTTTCTGCACCGATACACTGAAGTACTTTCATTCACTTGTATGAACTTATCAGTCTAACATGTGAACAATACTTGACCTACTTTACTTCAGTGCTTCAAACAGCATATCTTTAAAATACCAATGTGATATTTGCAGACATTTGTTTTTACACATTGATTGTTTTTGTCCTAGATTTGCTGCTGTGCTTCAGCCCGAAACATGATAGTTTGTGTTTTGTTTTGTTTTTTGCTCGGGTCTGCTAGGTTCCTCAGAGAACGATCAGCTCAGATTTCTGATTTTAAGCCGACTGCTTTGCTGCAATACATTTTTTTCATTTAGAAGCAATGGCAACAAAGAGAACAGAAAAATAAAAGACTGTCAAACATTAAGCAGAAGAAAAACAACGTGGGTTCATGTTTTGAGAAAATACTGTAAGAAAATTTGTTTCCATCAACATTATGATCACAAGACTCAAAATTGTCTAGAAACGAGTCTACAAACACTACAGAAAACTAAAGGTAAGGGAGGACTAGATCTTCCCAACTTCTACCTCTACTTCATGGCCAACAGATTACAGTGCATCTCAAAATGGATAAATCCTAGCCCATTAGACGAATCCTGGATTGACATAGAACAAACACTGTGCCATAATATTAGGGTCGTGGACTGGTTGGCCCCTTTGTTGTGGCGGGGGCTCGCTCTTGGTCCCTCTTTGCGTTGTCCGTGGCTGGGTGTGCGCTCTCGGCTAGATCACTGTTGCTGGGGGGTTCGGTAGCTTCTTTGGGCTGCCGGTTGGCTGTGGGGCTGGGGGTCGGGTCTTGGGGGTCTCTGCGGCTCTAGGG
>NW_013953215.1:40552-42943 GCF_001266775.1 Austrofundulus limnaeus
TATATATATATATATATATATGAAAGTGTTTGGATATGTAGGTATAGTTATGTTTATGTGTATATGTATTAATTTATATATATATATGTATATGGGTTTGGTTTTCAGCAAGGCTAAAGTCATTATAAGTATTTAGAAATGCATTTTTGTTGCTGTGGTTTTATCTTTGTTTTGTAGGTGTGGAGCCGAGAAGTCGGGTGTGCTGTCTTGTGTTTCCTCAACTTACACTCCTCAAAAAAATAAAGGGAACACTTAAACAACGCACGCTAAGTCCAAGTAAATCAATCTTTTGTGAAGCACATTCAACTCTGTACAGAACAAAGTACTCAATGCGAATATTTCGTTGATTAAGATCGGGAGTTAGCGTGCGTTGTTTAAGTGTTCCCTTTATTTTTTTGAGCAGTGTATATTTCACATATCTTCAAATCTCTCTTTCACTCTTTCTCATTACATTTCACTTTACTTTCTCTTTCTCCTATTAAAAAAGCCACTGATGATGAAGAAGCTAAGACACTAATATTCAGATATTCAGTTCTGCTTTCTACTGAAGTGGCAAAAAAAAAGACTCAAAATTGTCAAATTTCTGGTGATAAACCAGTCAAAACAAAATGAGCTCCAACCATTAGCCTCCATCACCATGCTTGTTAGCTGGTAAAGGATGACTGAATGATATTCTGTTTGGTTTTCTTCTCATTTCATGCTGTGCAGAAATATAAGAAAACGTCTCCAATTCAGTTTCATTTGTCAAAAAAAAAAGTTCTGGAGGTCTTTGTTTAAATTCAGTCTTTCAAACTGAACCAACATTGAGAGATGATTTCTTTTTGGAAAGATTCCAAAGAAGTCGTACTTTTTTACTTTTTTTTCCTATTATGAACTAATTAAGGGCCCTGTCACACTAAAATGTTTTAGACAAGTTGGGCCAACTAATGAAAATGTTGTCCAATAGTACAGATGCTGAAATTTAAAATAACTATTGTAAACACTTACATACTTTAATGCTAACGAGTTAAATATATTACGTAAATAAGGAGTTTATTCATAACATTTTTACAAGTTATCATAAATTGTCTAAAACATTATAGTGTAACAGGGCCTGTTTATTCTGAGATGTAGCTCTTGGGTTTTATTCAGTTTGTCTGATAATTAGATCAGGATGTTTACACAGTTTAACTGCAGATGTAGCTCTCTAACTACAACATGGTTCACTCCTGGCACTGGACCTTTGCTGAGTTTTACTGTTGTATTATGTGAAGGAAAGGTGTGTGAGTTGATTTTGCAAGGCAAGTCAAGAAAAGCTGGTAAACCCTTGAATTCTGGGCTAGAAACCAGCTATGTGTTTTTTAAGAGATCCTGTTTGATAGATTGTTTTAAATACTTCCCTGTCTTTACTGATCCAGGCTCTTGCAGGCCCTCATTTTTACACATGGGGTGACCATGGTGGCATCTTGATGGCCATTGCACAGGGAGGCTCTACAACACATCTCAAGTAAGTTTCACCAAGCAGTTCAGATTCTCTTTGGAAGAACAAGACTTGAGCTTTGATCCAACATATAAAGGTTTGCTTGTGAAAGCAATGTTTCATTTTAAAACTCAGAAACATTTTCAGACAAACTGAGGAGTGAAGTGAAGAGCAGCTGTCCCCTGAATAAACTCACGAAGTAGCAGCAGAAACAGGTTGTTAAAGTGAAATGTTTCTGTGTGAACAGCAGTCCTACAAGCATCTGTCTTTTATGAAAACTGGCCATTTCTAATTTAAGTTGTCATTGTGATGACTTTTTTGTGTGTTTGTTTTTACCATTTCCAGTATTTGCATTTGAAGTATTAATTTACAACTTGCTCAAAATACTATGAAAACATGACAGATTTATTTATTAAAGCTTGAGGCCTTTTTTTAGAGCTCAGTCTGTAGCTTTTTTTACCAGGAGAGAAAGAAATTTAATAAAATTGTTAAAAAAACATCTGATCTGCACCAAAGTGCAAATATTTGTTTTTATTTTAGTTTTCAATACAGCTTCAGGACAGTTTTATGCTTTTCTTTTAGCCCCGCCCACTGGGAACAGGAAGTTGTTTTATTCATGGTAGTCAGCAGCTGTGTTTCCATTGACCATGAAAATGTACAAATTAGAATTTTGAAAATAAATTTGCTCAATGGAAACACGTCAATTTAGAAAAAAATTACATTTTTTGACAAAATGTTTTTGCTCTAGGATGAGGTGGTTTTTCAGCCGTATTTAAATTGGTGTTTTTCGCAAAACTACAATGGAAACACTTTTTTCACATCACAGGAGTCACGTGATCAACAACCGTCTGTTTCTACTGGTGAAAAAGACGATGACAAAGAAGACAACGGGAAATAGAAGTAGTAGTAATATCACAGAAGTAGTATAAAAT
>NW_013953215.1:44703-47686 GCF_001266775.1 Austrofundulus limnaeus
CTCTCAAGGAGACTGGTTCCAGAACCAGAGCCATGCGTCGAGGTGAGGCCGACTCTAGCCGAAACCTCTCAGTCTCGCACACTAGCTCCGGCTCCTTCCCCACCAGAGAAGTGACGTTCCACGTCCCAAGAGCCAGCTTCTGTAGCCGAGGATCAGACCGCCAGGGTCCCCTCCTTCGGCCGCCGCCCATATATTTTATATTAAGTTATATTTTATAACTTTATCTAAAACTAAAACGTTTTGGACAACTTGTGCCAACTTTTATGACTATTTTACTCATATTGACCATATATTAAATCTAACTGTTAAGCATCACAGTATGTAAAGGTCCAAAATAGGCTTCCAGTAGATTATTTTTTAAATTCCATCTTGAGCTTCGACATCTTTAATGTTGCAAAAACTTATACAATTAATTTAGTTTCATAATGATTTGTGTTTTGTATAACAGAACTTGTAACTTGTAAAACAATTTGAAATTTGTAACTGTGAACTTGTAATTGTAATAGTTTTTAATCTATTACACATACAAAACAGCAATTCCACCTCTTCAGATTGTTAAATTCAAGTTCACAAATAGTTTTCTACAAGTTGCACATCAAAAATCTGTAACGTTCACAATTTTGAAACAATTGTACCAAAATTAATGTTGCAAAGTGATTTCACACTTGTATAATAATGTCTTGTCATAAACAATTTTTAATCATTTTTTCCATGTACACAAACACAAATAAATGATTGCAACTGTACAAATCTGCTGCTGTGGGTTACAAATACTGCAGTACAAGTGATGTTTTAAAGGTATAAAACCCATGTGTTTTCATCACAGCATGTGGACCCTAACCTCAGAATATGTCGTCTTGCCTGAACAAACCCTTAAATTGTTAGAATTTACAGAGTATATATTCAGGGCTTTTCAAAAGTACTCACCCCATGGATATTTTTTTACCTGTTTACTGTTATGAAAGGTCAGACATGGTCAATATAAATGACAAAAACATTGCAAACTCTCTTCATAGACAAAATGAAACTTCTGTTTCTACAAAGTAATTCCATTTAAATAAAAACATGTAAAATAAAGTTTTTATATAAAGTTCAAATTGAAATTCTTTAATTGTGACTATCAGCCCTTTTGAATTTTAGTTCCCATTTCAAAGACATTTTTGTCCTTTCTGGTCCTTACCTTTGACCCAACACATCCTAGAAAAGAGGAGTTTCTGCATGGATCTGACAACTGTCATTGGCCTGTAGAGCAACACAGACCTGAGTGTTGCTCAGGTGCAAAGGCTGTTCACTGCTGCTAACAAATAATGTTAGTCTTCCTTTCTTGTTGTGGCCAATGAGGAGAGAAAAAATAAGTTGGCACCTTTTTGGTTTTCATACCGTCTACAACAAATGCTCAACACTGGCTGGTAAATGTTCTGATAAATCTGAGAGCTGAACATTGCTCTAAGGTCAAAGAAGACTAAATAATACATTAAATGTCCTTTTCAGGTTTAGCACCAATGAAGGAGAGACGTGGACTGAATTTAAGTTCTCAGACAAGGAAGTTTATGTTTACCAGCTGCTGACTGAGCCTGGAGAGAAAAGCACCATCTTCACCATCTTTGGGTCGTACGCTGAGCAGAGGCACAGTTGGCTCATTCTGCAAGTCAACACCTCAGATGTTCTTGGTATGAAGAGTGTGAAGGAACACAGCAGCACCTCTACAACACCTTTATTAACTAGTCAACATTTTTATTATTAACTTCAGACTCTCCCACCTCTGTTGGATTGTCCCACATTTTCACTTCCCCAAAATTTACTGATTAACTCAGTTACATTCTTTAACCGTATATACTGTATATACAGCACATCATATTTGCACTGACAAAGTTTTTATATCAGAGTTTATGCTTCACACAGAAGCAAAATGAAACATCACTAGATCTGGGTGATATGGCCTAAAATCAATATCACAATTACCAGTATTATTGTGAATGATGTGATATGGCCCAGCCCTAATCTCCACACTCACAAAACTAAAGGTAAATTGTTCTTTTTCATTTGGTATTTTTAATTTCTCACAAGTACAAATGTTATGATTTGTCTTTATGGCCTAAATGTAACATTTTTTTATTATATCTACCCACTTTAAGTGGAGTTCCTGTGAGAATGCATTACCCCACTTTGTGGTCCAAATTCCAAATTTACCTGATTTTTGATTCTGTCAAAGAGATGCTGCTTGTATCTTGTATAGTGTTTTAAACCCATCCAAAAAGGAAATGTCTTTCTTCTAACTACTGTTTCTATTGAAATAATTGCAGATGTTGTTGTTTTCTACAGGTGTTCCTTGTTCTGAGGCCGACTACAAACGCTGGTCTCCATCAGACGAACATGGTAACGAGTGTCTGCTGGGCAGAGAGGTGACCTTTAAGAGACGAGCTCCTCATGCTACCTGCTTTAATGGAGAGGACTTTGACAGACCAGTCACCATCTCCAACTGTTCCTGCACACGCCAGGACTATGAGTGGTGAGGGAGCTGCTCAGGAACAAAATGGGATCATTAACACACCAGAATCCTGTAATATCAGAATAATATCACATCACTGATCTTCAGTAATGGAAAATACTTTCTCACTAATATAGATTATAAATGAGGTTCTTCTGTTATTACAGAATGCAGAAGTCAAGGTTTTCTCTCTCCTTCTCTTTAGTGACTATGGCTTCAAGCTGGTTGAAGACTTGTCTTTTCAAGTGTGTGTGCCTGACCCTGAGTTCCTGGGTGACCTTTATGCTCCTCCAGTCCCTTGTCCTGTTGGCACCACCTACCGCCGGAGCAAAGGGTAAACTGCTAATGTTTGACTGACTTTTCACGGCAGAAATAGACTGTTAAAGATGCTGGGTTTCGCTCATACAGCAGGTAAAATAAGTATTGAACACGTCACCATTTTTCTCAGTAAATATATTACTAGAGGTGCTAATGACATGAAATTTTCACCAGATG
>NW_013953215.1:49892-51283 GCF_001266775.1 Austrofundulus limnaeus
CCACATTCTTGTAAGTTTCCACTACCCAGTGTAAAAACAAGTATTCATGGTTTTTTATAAAACATCGTAACCCCAGTAACAGCGTTTTCATTGGCTTCTGTGTTTTTGATGTATTCCAGCAAACGATGTGTTGATTCGCTGTTTTTGCTTGTGACGCAACTTTTACGTATGATAATAAAAGAACTGATCACGCCCACGGAGGTCGGATTTTCTTTGGACTTGCTGAGCTTTGAGCAAAGCTAAGTAACAAGAATTTCTCCTCTTTGCAAAGTGACGGTCAAAAAAGCTCATTCGCTTCTGTTGTCATTGATTTAATGTTCGGCCGGGTTTTGCTGTGTTTCTCTGAGTTCCTAGGTTAAAAAACCCGGACACAGACATGCGTCCGAACTTTAAGCCCTGCAAATAATTATAAGTTGGTCTGTCGTATGGTGTTCACAAGTCCACTCTGTCCTGAGATGACTCGTGACAATCACTCTGCACATCCATTAATCACAGTTTCATCATGTAAAGATATGAAATTACATCATTTTAGGATCAAAACAAGTGTAGAGCGTTAAAGAATCAGTGTTAAACAGAAAACATGTTCATACTGACCATTATTCCTTTATGACAGCAGTGGAAGAATGAAACATCCTACTTTTACTTTGTTTCCAGTTAATTTGGAAAACTGTTTAACCATCTAACATATTGTATATTTAAGAACAAACACACAGAAACTATAACCCTGCTGTAATTTATTCAGAGTGTTTACTGAGGCCCTTTGTTGCCTAATGGTCACGTCTGCTTCTACTGTCAGATGACAAACTAAATACACAAGAACAAGATTTAAAAAGCAGCAGCAACAACCAGCTGATAATAAATCTAGACTGAAATAGAGACACACAAATTAAATCTTTTATTCTTGCTGGTGTTTGGTAGCAAAGTTTCTCCTGTTTATAATGAAGCTCTACCACAATGTAGGACCTCAGATAGCATTGATTTTACATTCAGCCAGAAGAAATAATGATAAACAGCCGTTTGTATTTCCTCTGCTTGTACAGCATCATTAGACAGAAAGGCTTTTATAACTCTTGCAGGGTTTCAGCTTAGATTGCAGAAGGTTTCACAGAACCTGTAGCCTCCAGCATTTGTCTCATTGTCAGTCTGCTACTATTTTAAGCTTTTTATGACACTTACAGAGGTAGAAGAAACACATGGGAGAAAAATCCAGATGTTCAATGAATGCACATATGTGACCCGTCACATCGAAACCAGGATTAAGTCCTAATGTTGTACATGGAGAAATAGGCAAATGTAGTGTTTTGACCAAAATGTTAACAAAAACTGCATTTTGTCAAAATGTAATGAATAAAAGTCTTATTAATGTATCATTTGAATGAACTGTCTGAAAT
>NW_013953215.1:51854-53459 GCF_001266775.1 Austrofundulus limnaeus
CATTTGAAATATATGAGTTTGTATGTAATGTATGAATATAATATACAAGTTTCACTTTTTAAATGGAATTACTGAAATAAATCTACTTTTTCATGATATTCTAATTTTATGACCAGCACCTGTATATTGTCACCTGTTAGATCAGTGACACACATGAACTAAATGTGTGACAGTTTTCACCCTCAGCTGTTAACATTAATGTTCATCAATAACATTTATAGACCTCAGTTAGTGCTTCTAAATTTAGCAAGTGTTAATCCACTAATAAATTCTAAAATTAGCAAAAACCCTAAAGCAGTAATCAGGAAATTAGTTCCCCTTTAAGTGCTTTAGGGGAACTGTGCCCACCACTGTAACTTTACTTTCTAACCTCTGACAACACATCTACAGGAAATATTGTGATCATGGTGTAGTGATGAATTTTCACACATACCTGCCCTCATGTAATACAACATTTCACCCTTTGAATAATCAGACTCATAACTAGTTAAGTGTGAACTCTAGTATATTTACAGGGAACTCTTTTTCATAACCAGTGAATATGTGCCCAATGAGGAGGAAACCACATTCGTCTTAAAGTTTAGTTTTTTTTTAACAAAAATAGAGAATAAAAATAAACTGAATAAGTGATAAAAATAGTAGGTCAATAACTCAAAAATAAAATAAATTTAGACAATAAATGGATTAAAGTAAATGATCTGTTATGAAGGACTTGGTTGGTTAGAAGCCCAAGTGCAGAACTGAAATGATCTCGGCAAAAAGGTGCAAAGGGCTTTATTAAACCAAATCAAAAAGCTGGTTTGGCAGCAAACAAGATACTTAGGCTTGGCTTGAGACATGAACAGAACCACAAAGCTCTGACACAGACTGAGGACACAAGACAGAATATAAAGGAGAAGTAATGAGCTAAAACAAGAAACACCTGGGAGAGAAACATGAGGAGCAGGTGAGAGTGGGCGGGGCTGGAGCAAAGACAGGCAGGAGGAGGTAAACAGAAATACAGGACAGAAAACCAGAAGCAAAGTGAGATTAACATTATAATTAAGACAAGTAAATCTGAAGCAAGAAGCATAATTAAAGAAAGATTGAAGAAAGAGTGACAGAAGAGATGGAGAGAGAAAACAAAGGGAGGTGGTTTTATAAGATTCAAAGGGTGGTGGGAGAAACGAGAGCTGAAAAAGGAGACGAAAAGAAGAAAGAGTGATAACAAGGTTGAGATTTGGACATACAGGACTTAATTTTACACTTTTTGCAATACAAAAACATAAAACAGGGAAATGTGATTATTGTGGACAAAATGAAACCAAAGAACATGTTATAAAATAATGTCAGAAGAACAAACAAGAGAGACAATTTATGATAAAACAGTTCAGAAACTTTAAGGAAAGGTTTGACATGATAGATACATTACAAAGGAATTGATGGAGCAAACATACAAATCATGATATAATTATTGAAAAAGACAAAATTGTTTAACAGAATTTGAGTTTGACAGTAGGTTTTTTGTATTATTTATTTATTTATGTATTTATTTGTTTGTTTTTTCTTCTTTGAATAGACAGCTTTGAAAATGTAAAATGAAATACAATAATAGTAGTAGTTTAT
>NW_013953215.1:54290-55750 GCF_001266775.1 Austrofundulus limnaeus
TATTTATTTATTTATTTATTTATTTATTTATTTATTACGGCAAGTAAGGAAATAATTTAATCAGGTTTTGCATCAGTTATAACAGCTCAACCAGATTTAAATCACACTGAAGTGATCAAACTCAGAGGATCACAGGGACCACTTCAGGGTCCGGACAGGACCACTTCAGTCAGCTTCACACTGAAAAACAATCCTGCAGCTGGAAAATCCATTTACTGGGTTTATGTTTGACATCTAACAAAAACTGTTACTGAGTAACTTGTTTCAGGAAAAGACAAAGAGGTTCAGACGACCCACCAGGGTGAAAGCTGAGTGATGTAGTCGGCAGAAGGAGGTTGGGTCCTCTCCGAACTCAGAGATGTTGAACATGTTGGATGTTTTGGTCGTATATGACAGTGTGTGGTGTTCACTGACTGTCATGACTCACTGCAGAAGGTCTGCTGGACTATAAAAATCATTTTGAATTGTTTTCCTCTGGTAAAAATAGTCCACAAACCATCAACATTGTTTCCTCCTCGTCTCAAATGTTTATTTTTCCTAAACTCACGTCTCTCTGGAGGTCACGTGACATTTTTCTTCTGATGTCTGAATTCTTGTGAGTTGAATGTTCATAAATTAAATAAAGTGTAAAAGGCTTTGGGGTTCGGAGGGACAAGCCCATTCTCATGCCCCCTGCGTCAATGCGCGGGGGGTACCCATTGTGTCCGTTCTGTACAAGATGGAGCAGAGGAGGACGCTGTGTTTTTATTAGGGCTGTCAAATGATTACAGTTTTAATCTATTAATTCCAAGGTAGCTGTGAATTAATCACAATTAATCATGATTAATGTTAAACTTAATATAAACTTTATAGCATATTGATAAAATAAATTACTTGAGTTATTAATTAATGTTTTTATTTAGAAAAAAAATTTGATGCTTAGACATGATTATTTTTGAATATAAATCAGGACCTAAAAAGCCCCTAACATATTTGAGTCAGTTACATTTTGTGCAGAATAATGAGGTTAAATCAAGAATTCAAGGATTTTCATTCTAAATGAGGAATGAAAGATACATACTAAGGTCACAGCTGTCAGCAAAACATAAATAAACAAAATAATATAAGTCATAAGAAGACAAAAAGAAAAAAATCTGTACATAATGTGTTACACATGGAGTTTTTTTATTTTATTTATTTAACCTTTATTTATCCAGGTAAACTGTTTGAGAACCACTTCTCATTTACAAACATGACCTGACACTGAGTGCATTGTAATATACAAACCTACAGATTCAGTCAGAGTAAAGTGATTGTACATTTTAATCATGATTAAAATTTACAATCACTTTACTCTGACTGAATATGTAGGTTTGTAAATTGTAATGCACTCAGTGTAAATGCCAGGTCATGTTTGTAAATGAGAAGTGGTTCTCAAACAGTTTACCTGGATAAATAAAGGCTAAATAAATAAAATAAAA
>NW_013953215.1:56429-58070 GCF_001266775.1 Austrofundulus limnaeus
GTTTTTAATTGGTTTTTAATGTTTTTATTTAGAAAACAAAATTGATGCTTCGACATGATTTTTTAAATATAAAACAGGACCTAAAAATACTTTAAAACATATTTGAGTCAGTTAAATTTTGTGCAGAATAATGAGGTTAAATCAAGAATTCAAGGATTTTCATTCTAAATGAGGAATGAAAGATACATACTAAGGTCACAGTTGTCAGCAAAATATAAATAAATAAAATAAAATAAGCCATAAGAAGACAAAAGAAAAAAAACTACATAATGTGTTACACATGGAGTTTATTTATTTATTTATTTAACCTTTATTTAAATTGTTTGAGAAACACTTCTCATTTACAAACATGACCTGACACTGAGTGCATTGTAATATACAAACCTACATATTCAGAGTAAAGTGATTGTACATTTTAATTGTGATTAAAATTTTTAATCTATGTCCATGCAGCAGTAGAATTAATCAGAGTTAACTCGATTAATTTCACAGTCCTAATTCTTACAAGACTGGAATTACATGAAACAAACCATCCTAGACCTTAAATTTAACTTCTACTAGACTTATAGAGCCTAACCCTGATTCCTCATGTTAACTTCATACGTCACACAAACACATTTACTTTATTTACTTTGTTTAGTCACATTTTGGATAAAAAGTCACAGTCAAGTTGTAGTTACGTCTTGTTAAGCCTGTGGGCAGAACTTCCTCCTACATGACAGGAGTTCATGCTGTATACTGCTAAACTAAGTTTGCTTTAAGTCGGAGGGCTTTTAAGACTTCAGTGAACAGAAATGATCAACAGCAGCAGTAAAAGATCTGCAGGAATCATTTGTTATAGTGTGATTGGAAAAGAAACAACAGCAGCATCAAGAGCAAACTTGTTTTTATTAAAACGCCAGATTTATCAAAAAAAGTTGAAAAGATGCTTATAAAATGAACATTGTAGTGCACGCTAGTGTGTTTAAAAGATTTCTTTTAGGTTGGTCTAAAATTCTGTCAAATGACTTGGAAGTGACAATCTCAGTGTGGAAGTAACGTCAGAGTTACTGTCTGAAGTTTTCCATGACGTTTACAACAGTTTGTGTCTAAACAGGGTCAATTCTTTTTAAAAGTTATAAAAAATACATTTATTATTCTACAGCTAAAAAAAACAAACTTTGGGCTACATTCTTCTATTCTCCCACTTCCATTATTTTTAGGATGTTTTATTGGCATTTTAGGATTTTGAAAATGTAAAAATAAATACAATAATAGTAGTAGTTTATAAATATTAGTGAAATCATCTTGAACCACACTCCATACCAGTAGGTGGCGTTAATTCACACCTTCCGTTGTTTGCCAACCGCCATTAAATACTACAAGAAGAAGAAGAAAACCAAAATAAAACCAGCCGTACATCCAGACCGTGACATTAGCTGTTATTACATTTACATGTTATACAATCTCAGACAAAGTGAAGATTAATTAAGGATTAATTCTTATTTATCCAAACATAAATAATTATTTTAGACAGAACTGTTTATATTTTATGTGTGATGTGAATTTAGACAGATTTGAACTATTTGATAAATATTATACTTTGGAATTTGAACGAGAGAGCTGTTATCTTAGATTTGAACAATTTTCAAAGTATTTATT
>NW_013953215.1:60197-62013 GCF_001266775.1 Austrofundulus limnaeus
GTTTATAAACTATGACATTTATAAATGTATGAATCATATGGTGAAAAACTGACTTTGAAAAATAAATCTGTTCTTTTTTCTTATAAAAGACTAAATAAAACAAAAATATTGGTGGTAATTTTTGACTGTGTAACTTTACAAACAGCAGCTCATAATAAAACTACTAAGCATCAATGATGGAGGAGAACTGAAAATTTAGCTGTCAGCATGTACAACGTTTGTAACAACTGGGGACAGAAATCTGTTGAACATGCACGAGAGTGGCACAGATCACACAACTGCAGATGCTTAAATGAGCTGATGCAGGAAAAGAGGAAAAAGAAAAGAAAAAACAAAACTTATGAAAACATATGAAAATACAGAGGCTAACACTACAGCCCCTTCACTTACAGAGCTGAACAACAAGCAAAGGTTACAAATGAATCCAAGGAACAGGGTTGTCAAGAAAGATCTGGATGACATGAAAAAGTCAACCTTAGAGTTTACAGCTCCAGTGCCATGGAAGACCTGTAGACTGAACTCAAGTCAACAGAAACTCACTCAGAATGAAAGGAGAAACACGGTTTTTACAGCAGCTATTCTCAAGTAAAGAAGCCTCCTTGGATGAAAAACAGAAATATAAGTATTGAGTGGAAGAGGCTGAGGAGTTAGACAGGCAGCCTGAAGCAAAAGATGATGAAGTTTCTACAGAAACACAGTGGATCCTGGTTAAACAGCATGGCAGCAACAGTACACAGACACCATCTGTACCATTAAGAAGAAGCTCAAATGATCCTGAACCATCCCTGTAGCTTTACTGAGTCAAACAACAAACTTCTCTTTAAGTTTAAAGAAATCAAAAATTAAAGTTTGGTCTACAGACTGGTGATGGCAGAACCTTCAGATTGACCTTTAAGAGCTGTTTGTGCACACGTGGCACTGGACTCCTCTCAGAGACATAATGAACTTATTAAAATCTGTCAGGTTACAGAACTGGTAAATGTGGGCCAACAGAAACACCCCTCAACTGTGGGACTTGTACGAGGTGGCCTGATAGTGTGTACAAACCCACAATGCTCCAGAAGATGAGGAAGAACAGGTTTGTGTTGTATGCAGACGCTCAGGTCATATCATCCCCGTGGTGCTGTAGGTACCAGATGGTGCAGTCTCATTGAATGCGTGGATGAGTGAGTAACAGGAAACCGGAGGTGTAGAACAGCTGATTTAATCAGACATTAGGAAAGGAAACTATTATTTTGCTCTTTTGTGAAAGTAGAACAAAGTTGAGTCACAGTAACTTGTGCAGTTTGTGCTGCAGATTTCAAATATACATATTTGAAATGGTTTATTTTCTATCATTTTACGTACATCAATTTGTACTTTATTGTGTATTTCTATGTGTAATTTTAAATGAAAAACTACTGTACTAATGTAGGCACACAATCATCTGTAGTATTCTGGTAGGTTTATGTTTTTATAGCTACAGGATGAAATGGTTTGTTCTGAAACCATGAATCCTTCAGTTTACTGACAGTTTATACAGTGTTGGATAGTCACTGAATCTATTGCCTCTTTTCCATGGTGTAGTGTCGGAACGGTCAGTGTAGGTAGGGGTCGGACCAGTTGGTTTTCCACTGGTGTTCCAGTCTGGTTCCAATGGGTGTGTTTTGGGTGGTTGGTGGAGGTGGTTTTTAGGTATTTAGAAAAAAAATTAATGGGCAAAATGAGAGATGGAAACACATTTGATGAATAACTTTAGAAATTTTAAACATTTGCAAAAATTTAGCCAATCAGTGACGAACAGTGTGCTGACGTCGCATTTTAGTGTCAGCTGGGG
>NW_013953215.1:62136-69179 GCF_001266775.1 Austrofundulus limnaeus
GGGCTTAAAAGCCTGAATTTTGCCTGAAACTCTCAGACTGAAGAAGTCTCTTGGAGGAGAGACGAAACGTTTCATTAGAGAAGAACCCGTCCAGAGGACCTATACAATTTTTTTTTCTTTTTGCTAACCCAAAGATTAGCTCCGCAATTTCTAAAGCACTTATGAAAATATTTAGGTCCGCAACTTCAAAAATGCTAATACCATAGAAAAACTAGTGGAAGCTAATTTTAAAGCGCAAGTTAATTTTGACACTTACTAGCAGACAACAATTCATGTACAATATATGTACAACACTGCCAACTAGTGGTGTATGAACCCTTGAACAGTTTAATCCTACAATAGTGATGTGACGTTCACGAACAATCCAAATCTTTTGAACGGCTCTTTACAACAAACGATAGGAGGCGAGTTGTGGGCAGGAATGAGCCATTTCTAGTTTTATATATTTTATTCCTCATTTAATCTTTATTTTTTCATTCTTAAATCACTCCTGCTTTGCTTTTTCATAGAAAACAGGAGAACAGAAGCTCACAGGAAAGACGGAGGGAGATTTCTGCTTGACAAAACGCATGGTTCCGGCCACGTAACGTGATGACATCATCACGTCGCCATACGTGATGATGTATTTCCTGATGTGATGATGTAACTCATTCAAAAACAAACAGCTCTATGAAACAAACAAGATCCTAAGATCCAGATCCCATCAAAGAGCCATTTATCCATCACTATCCAACAAGTGCTGATTGCTGGGGATGTGATTTTATGAAACAGACATTTGGCTCCTGGTGTAAAAATTAAAAAGTTGTTGAGGATTGCTAGTTCGGCTGCTTTTTTGTCTTTTTCTTTTGTTTGTTGTAGATTTTTCATTAAAGAAGCATCAATAAAGTAATTTTAAAACTGTTTATTGGAAAACTGAAGCGATGCATTCTGGGTACATGACAGATTTGATTTGTGACGGGAAACAAAAGTTTTCCACGTAGTTGCTCCAGTTGACCACTAGATGTCTGTCTAACCCCATTGGCCAATTGCTTCGACCAATTACGTCAAATATTGAGCTCCAGCATTTAAACTTTATTCTTTTTTTTTTAAAAAAGGAGCTCCAATTGTAAATTAAAATAAATCAATACATACTAAATTTTAGTATGGATTACAAACGTTTACTGTTTTTACTGGGACAGGGAGTTCTAAACATTACCTTCCTGCTACGTACGCAGACACAAAGCATTGTGGGAAATCAGAACCGTGACCGAAAGGAACAGTCAGCAGGATGTATACCTTCACAGTAAGTGTGTTTATCTGGGAGGGGTGCTGTTGGATAGATCACATGTGTTGTGATTCATTGACAGTCATACCTTCTGCTGTTCAACATAATGATGACTGGTAGATAATTAGTTATTAGTGGTACTGGTTTTTAATTTTAGAAAGTGCAAATTTATGAATTATAAAAATTAGTAAGTCCACTAAAGAGCAAACAAAAATATTTAGGTCCACAGTTAGTGGATTTGCACTTTAGCGGGCTGGTGCCCACCACTGGAAGCCAGTCTGTGTTAAGGCTTCCATATTAAATTAAATTTGTCTGACAAAGCCCACAGCATCATTTACAGACACTTTGTTCAGCTCGGTACATCTCTCTTCCTGGTAGAAGATGGTTGCTCACAGTACATGCAATTTTTGCATAGCTTCTTAGATTAGCTTCTTCATGGTCGAGCTGGTGCACTGCATACGTCACGTACAAATGTTAGCAAGTAAAGCAGATTCAGTCATTTTAAACTTCAACAGAGAGTCCAGGCCTGCAGCTTCTCAGGTTAAAGATCCTCTGTATGAAGCAAAGTGAAGAACAAGGGGCTGGTTTTTCCTTTATTGTGTTTATTTTCTAACAGCTAATGAAGAAGATTTCTCAACAGGCAAAGAATGTTTTTAATAAAATAATATTTTCTGATTTTCCAGCAGATGAAAACAACAACAAGTAAACAGAATTGTATTGATAATCAATAATACTGAGACAGTTTTCCTGGGTGGTGGTTTTAAATAGCATTTGTCTACTATATTCTTTTTAGTAGCTGAATGGGTTTATGTCCAGGGGCTGGTTAATCTTGGGGAAAAAACACTTTTTTATTATACTCATAAATAATTGTTACACAATTTTCAACCCGTGAGTTAAATTGTGTTGTCCTGATGAGCATTTATACAGAAAACAACCTGAGTGTGATAAACTGGTCATTTTTTTTCTTTTTCAATTTTATTTCACAATAAAAAAATCATAAAATAAGAAGAGAAGAATAAAATAAAACAAAAAAGAATAGTGAGTGCCATAAAAACAGATGTGAAGGAAAATTGCTAAAAAAAAAAAAAAACCTCAAGGGGCTTAACAAGAGGCAATCTCCGAAAAAGAAATAACAAAAATTACAAAACTTTAAAAAATCCATACATTACAAAAAATAAAACACTATATAAACAGCAAAAAAAAAAAAAAAACTTTCAATAATCAAACCCATAAGGGAAACCAGAACAACTTAAGAGCAACAATCTGATTCTTCGCTTAAAAACCTCTTTGGAAACGTCCAGAAGAGATCCTGAAGACTGGTCCACATCTCTGAGCCTCTGTATAAAACACTAAACTGTTTGAGTTGTACCACAGTAAGGGGCTCTAATAAGACTATTTCTACGAGTTGAATACTCATGAAATTCGTTATTAAAAGTAAAAATGTTACAAAAACGCTGGGGAAGTAACTTTTTTTTATAGAACTATAAACAAATAAAGCAATCTGAAGTTGATTCACTTGGTAAACACTAAGAATATTTGCCTGAGAGGGATGTCTACGAGTTACACAAATATTATACTTAAAGCTCGCTCCTGAAGTCGAAAAATAGATTCCAGTTTGGATGGGTAGCACAAGTAATATTACAGTAATTTATATATGAATACAGCTTAGTACAACACAACATAGTTGCAACTTTTTTATTAATCAGATGCCAGATTGTCCCTGATATTCCAACCACTGAATATTTTTGTTCTTACAGCACTAATATGAGGTTTTCAGGACATTGTAATCAAAACTATTATCAATTTGTATTTTCATTGTAGATTTAAATATATTAGACTTAATACCAAAAAAATATAAAAAAAATTATGTTAAGTGACAATTTATTTGACTTAAACCAAGTGGATAACTTGTTGTTCTTCATTAATGACCTTTATTAAAATTTCTGGGTTTTTATGAGAATAAAACACATCTTTCATAAGGGCAAATTGTTTTCTCCGTGTCCTTTAAGTGTGGAAAACTGAATGTTTGTAAGTGTGTGGGATATTTAGTACAAGTGACCTTACAGATAAACAATCCTGTTTTCTAACTCTGATTGTACAAAGACACTATGTTGAGAGATAAAAGCCACAGACAGCAGGGAGGAGTGAGTAAAGCACATCATGACTTCAGTGTAGTACTTTATAAAACAGAGTACTGAGGGTACTGCTGGCTCACAGCCACAGAAGGGCATGGAGAGGTGCTTGTGGTTGGGGATGGGGTGTTGGTTTAAAGCATTGATGGAAAGTGCAGCAAAGACAAAAATCAATATTTGCCGGGTGGATGAAAATTTCTTCAGCTTCCCAGCTGGTTGTCTTCAGGAGCCTGGCTGCTTTTCTTCCCGACTATTTTCCACTTGGTCCTTTATCTCCTGTGAGAATCCCTCATTCACTGTGCTTACTCTAGAACTTTTTATCATACAGATTGAAAACAGAGGGATTGTCACGAGGGGAATCATGTGATTGGAAATTCATCATGCACCCAGGCCAACCACACATGGTTGTGTATTTACTTCACGCTCAGAGCTGTGACCTTTTCAAATGGTTTCATTAGGACATGTGTGCGTGTAGGTTTTAAGTATTTGTGTCCCAGACACTGCCGTTGTTACCCTGAGCTGATAAACGGTGGCCAAAATCAGGAGACTTTTCTGCCTCTGACTACTTTCTGTGCTGTATTGATGCAAGGACCACACACATTTACTGTCAGCAGTGTATGGTAAGCCATAAATTAGTAATGTGTTGGTCATTGCTTGCAGAACTGCTTTATAACTGACTTTAAGCAACAGAGCATCAGGATAAAAGCCCCAGATCAATTTAATGGTCTTAAAGACAGTGTTGTCTCTTGAAAATGTCTCTTGTGACATTTGCAACTCTAACATCTGTGTTTCCTAGAGCTAAAAGCCACGTGTAACACACCACCGTCGATATCATTGGCAATGAGGCAATCAGTCAAGATGTCACAGTGAGTATGTGCCAACCTGTGGAAGTGATGGAAGACATGGCTGTGAGCCACCAGGGGGTAGGGCTGTTCTGGGTTCTGGGTGAAGGTTTCTTCAATGGCAGCAGTGCTGGCTCTGGCCATTTTGGTGCCCTAGGCGAGTTGAAGCTTTCCCAGAAAGCAAATAAATAACAACATACATGTCAACTTGTACAGATTGTCTGTAAGGGTGTATTCAGACCAGGAAAGTCCTTTGGTTTGTTTGGTCCAAACCAAAAATGGACTTTTTTTTCGTTTGGTGCGGTTTGCATTCACATTGTGCTTTTTTTTACAAATGAACTATAAGTTGTAAACAAAGGCATCAGGCTGACGATCATTGCTCCCATTGGACAAAAAAAGGACGGGGGCGGGACTGAGCCCCAGACCCAGAAGAAAACAAGGAAGTCCTGCATGCTGCGGTTCTGGTGTGCACATTTTGGCTGACAGTACACCTGCAATAGCATTTAAAATGTCAGAAGCAGCTAATTTAATGGTGATTCCGTGATGATATCCTAATTTTGGAGCGGCGTCAGTAAATGTGTCCCCCAACCCAAAGGAGACGAGCTGTTCTGCGTGTTCTGACCCACAACATGCTGCAGCAGAGCTGCTAACAGGAGACGATGAAACAGGTGTTTTCAGTTTATTTAGCTCAGCAACGGTGGCCTGTGAAGTCCAAAAAGGTGCATGTTTAATGCAGTTGGTTCGGTTAGAGTCCAGTCTGTATTCAGACCAGAAGCAAACTGAAGTGAACCGCACCAGAGTTCGTTTGGAAGCGGACCGAGACCACCTCAAAAAGCAGGTCTCGGTCCGGTTGTTTGATCCGCACCAGAGTTCACATGAGTGTATTCACACCTGCACAAAAGGTCCGGACCAACGCTGGAAACAAACTCTGGTTCGTTTAAAGTGGAGCAAATTATCAGGTCTGAATACGACCTAAATTATAAAGATTTGACATCATTTTGCAGGTATACGGACATATAGAGCAATCTCACGGATTTTTTCAAAACCTCATTTTCAAATGTATCTAACATGTCAGAGCCTATAGGATGATTTCAAAAACAATAAATAACATCAAACAGCCATCTTCCAACCTGTTCTGCCACTAGAAATAAGTTACTTTTTCCTCTCTCCTTTCCTCCTGCTTCAGGGAGAGGGAGAACCACAACTGCCACACTCATGACCCGGAAGTGACTCAACATGAAAAAGTTCGAGTGAAATGGAAGTTTGCACATCAATAAATCTAAATTATTTATTTTACTTATCAGAAAACATATATACAATATTTTTTTAAACATTTATAACATTTAATTTTGTTATTTTAATTTCCTTTTTTTTTGTATGTAACAAAAACAGTGGTGGGGCGGTGCTCTAGTGCCCCAATGACCAGCCACCACTGGTCCCGGTCCGGTTGTTTGATCYGCACCAGAGTTCGCATGAGTGCATTCACTAAAAGGTCTGGACCAACTGGAGAAATGAACTCTGGTCCGTTTAAAGCGGACCAAATGTCTCAGGTGGGAATATACACTCACTTTTACTTTTAATAGCATATCTGCATTATTTAGTTCACATTTTGTCAGTCACACATGTAGTACTGTTCAGTGTTTATAAGAAGTCATCTTAACGTTTCTATGCACAAAATACTGCCTAGAGGTCAGTTTTATTTTTAGAGGTGCTCAGCTGAGGAACGTGATGTTTCATATTTAGTTCAAGTTAAATGCAAAAAGTCCAACTTAATTACAACTGGCTCTTTGAGGGAACATCACTGCTCATGTGGCCTGTGGTGGAAATCAGTTTAACAAGGTCCAGAGTTACATTTGTGAAGGTGACAAACTTTCAAAAGTTTGAATATTTACAAAAGTGTGTAAATATGAATGGTTAAAGTCACTATTACTTTAATAACTTTTTACAATACACAAAACATGTATATATACTTAAATAAATAAATAAATAAATAAATAAATAAATAAGTTATAGTGCTGAATAGTAAAAGAGATGCTAGCATTAGCTCTCCTTAGAACAGATGTGATTAATTAATGTTCAGATCAGGTACATTTCTTCTCACATTTACGTAATCTTTGAGTTCAGAAGGTGATTTTTAAGCAATTTAATACACAGTTTTTCAGTGTTCTCACACTTTTGGTGATGTATTAATTAGCCATGTATTAGCAAAAGATGAAACAAGCAACCATAGAAAAGAGTGAGAACTAATTTTTATTCAGTTCAGTTCCTTATTGTTGCACCATGAACAACACAAGTAGGTTCACCTTGTGGATCGTTTAACAAAAGAGACATAAAAGCAATAAAAATTATACAACAAAAAATAAAAGGATGATAACCATGATTCACAGGTACTTGTAAAACAAGTAAACATAGTGTTTATCATGCAAACAAAAACAAATATTTAGCCTTCCTTATAAATTGAACATTGGACATTATCTGCATTTCCATTACAAATGTGCACAAAACTGTTGATATTCTGTTAATGTTGAAAAAACACAGTTTCACAACTGCAGTGTTTCCATTAAGTAATAAATGTTATTAAAGTCACGTGAATACGTTTGTTCTCATGATAAGTCATTACAAACATGGCAGCGATGGATGTAAACACATAGCATGTTGCTACCACGACACTAGCGCTCATCATCAGAGGAGACGTCGGCGTCTTTTATCGAGGAAAGAAATCCCATCATCCTGCTGCTTAAATGTTCACTACGTCAGAACTTATTCAGTAAATCTGTTTCCATCTCTGCTTTTGTGCGTTAACTC
>NW_013953215.1:69957-71436 GCF_001266775.1 Austrofundulus limnaeus
ATATCGGGATATATCGTATCGTGACCCCTCTGTTATGATATGTATCGTATCGCCAAATTCTAGCCAATACACAGCCCTACTTCTGTGATATTACTACTACTTCTACTTCCTGTTATCTTCTTCATCATCGTCTTTTTCACCAGTAGAAACAGACGGTTGTTGATCACGTGACTCCTGTGATGTGAAAAAACTGTTTCCATTGCAGTTTTGTGAAAAACACCAATTTAGATACGACTGAAAAACCACCTCATCCTAGTGCAAAAACATTTTGTCGAAATACAAAATTATTTTTGAAATTGACGTGTTTCCATTGAGCAAATTTATTTTCGAAATTCTAATTTGCACATTTTCACAGTCAGTGGAAACACAACTATTGTTATGCACAGCCCTCCTCTCAAAGGTCATTTCCTGTCTTCATGTGCGTTCATTTTCAAACAATCATCCAGTTTTCACCGAGAAATTTAAACCGTATTTTTGATGGAAATGCTCATGCCTGTTTTTGTGTGTGGCCAGTGGGGCATCAGCGTGGGCAGGTTTAGTCCATAACCACACTGTTTGCCCAGACCTTCTGCAGTGATCATGAAACATCACCTGACTCAGAGAACTCAGCTGTCACTCTTGCCATTTTCTCACGGGCCGACCGAACCCATCTTCCTCCCTCCCTCCGGCTGGTGTCTCCACCACACACAGCAGATGGCCCACGAAAAGCATTTAGCCTTTTAGTCTGAGCGTGACAGAGTCTGTGCCAAGCATTTACATGTTTACCAGCACTATGGAGGTGTTTGAGTGGTAAGTGCTGTCATTTCACTGCTACAAAGCAAATAACTCTTTTTTTCTTTTTTGGTGGGAACTATTTACTTTTCATCCTGTGCATGTGTGTGTGCATGTAATTTTTTTAAAGCACCATCAGACAGAAGAGAGAAAGCTGCCTTCACATGAATGAATGCCTCTGGTTCCTCATGTGATAAGCTGTTTCCTGTTTGTGGATACTTGACGTGTGCCAAAACTAGTCTGTGACAAATTCCATTCAGATCACACACAGACAGCTAATGTAGGGACAAGGACAAGTTGAAGTCAAGTGGATATTTGTGATTGTCCTGCTGTCATTGAGGATGGTGAGCATCACAAACAGTCCAACAATTGGCAGTCAACAGTGCTTCATTTGCCACAGCAAACTAAACAATAAAAAAGTCTATTGGTTTGGATACGGCTGACTGATGATCAATTAATGCAGGAATTTTCAATCCAAATTGTTTTTTTCCCTCTGTTTTGAGTTTTACAGCACAAAAAACACTGTCCACACAAAAATGTTGAATAGTTGTGGAGAGCTTGGTACTGCAGTCCTGTGATAATTTTGTAGCTCACTTCAACCATTTTCTGAAACAATTCCTACACTGAAAAAAAAGACTTTTGGGTACAGTAACATTTATTTAATTATTATTTTAAATTTTACAAAAAAATATCAAAATCTCTAAACTA
>NW_013953215.1:72512-74743 GCF_001266775.1 Austrofundulus limnaeus
ATATTACATGAATTTGTAGCATTTAAATTTACTTAAACATTAGTGCAAATTGTTACGAGGATTTTTCTAGTAAATCTTACAAGTTATTTTTTACAGTGTATAGATCATGGATGTCATGGACTAATTATTTATATCTGTTTCACCTTGACACTGTCCATCACTCGCATCTTTCTGATAGCTCATTTCGTTCTCTGTTTGTTTCTGGACGTCAGGACTCCGCAACGGACTGAACTCTCTTGGTTGATAACAGACTCTTTGGGCTGGGAGCCCTGTGATAGGCTGGACAGTATATTTGGCAATCTGTGATTGGTTGTAAACTGTCACATGGTGTTGACGTGATGTTATATTATTGGCTGTAGTCTGCTGAGGAGTTCAGTCACAATCATGCAGAACTTCCTGATTCAGTTCTGTTTGTTTGTTGCTCATAATTAAACCATATTTGATTATCATACACGCAGACTTTTCTGGTATTATTCTAACGTGGTTCTGCTTTTTTGCGACGACAATGGACATTAGGGGTGGGCAATACTAGAAACTATAGTATCAATCCAATACCAAGTATGTACAGGGCTACTATCCCCCATCTAATATACACACTTGTCATGTTCATTGAATAATTCTATGATTTTTGCCTTTAGTTAGTCAATTATGATAAAACACAGGACAAAGCTTTTAGGCACATAACTACTGAAGGAAAATGTATTCTGTTTAACACTGATTCTTAAATGCACTTCATATTATTGTTTTGATCTTATAATGATGTAATTTCATATCTTTACATGCCATGATTAAACTGATTAATTGATTTGTAGAACGATTCTGTCACGAGTCATCTCAAGACAGAGTGTACTTTTAAAAAGACAGGATTAGTGGTGAACACCATACAGCAGACCAAAATATAATTATTGATTTCTCAATAAAGTGATAAGACTGTTGTACATGGATCTGGTCAGTAGGTAGAGATGAGCCTCCCAATCAACAGGAGGTCTTGCTCCTTCGCAGTGGCCAGATCTGCAAGATTCTGGATAAATATGTGAAGTTCATGATTTTTTTTACCAAAATATCCTGAAACTGATGAAAGTCTGTATTTTGGCCCAGCTGAAGGTATTTGTATGGCTTTAATCTTTCTATTTAAATGTTCAAGTCTAATACTGAATTTGTCTCCTGGTTCTTGTTTTGCCTCTCAATAAAAATACATTTTTTACGTTAAAACAAAATAAAACTATGTACCAATATAATAATAATAACATAATTCACCTATTACCTTTTAATAACAAATTCAATAACACAACAAAAAAATTTGATGACTAATAACTAACTCCAAACAAGTTGGAGACACTACACTACTGACTTTATTTTTCACTTTATTTGTGAAAAATAAAGTCAGTGGTGCAAATAAAAGTGTAAAGAAAGGAAGTGATCTCAGCACGCTAGTGTCAATCCTCATCTCATTTTAGTATTGAAAGTATCGACACAGATCGATGTACTAATCCCTGGAAGACGTGTGAACATAGCCCAATCTAAAGCAGAACTCTGTCAGGATCTGTGTTTTTGCTTTTCATTTTCTAGTGTTTCTCTGTTCCCCTGTGTATCTCTTCCCTGCTATCTTACCTTCCAGCCCTGCCCACGCTAACCTGTATCCTCGTGTCTCCCCAGGTGTTTCTCATTGTCCCTCATTAGTTCACCTTTATATTCTGTGTCCAGTCTTCAGTCTTTGTGGGATCAGTGTTCTGTCTTCCTCGTTCATGCTTGTCTGTAGCTGTGTTTCCATTGACCATGAAAATGCGCAAATTAGAATTTCGAAAATAAATTTGCTCAATGGAAACATGTCAATTTCGAAAAAAATTGTTTTTCGACAAAATGTTTTTGCGCTAGGATGAGGTGTTTTTTTGGCCGTATTGAAATTGGTGTTTTTCACAAAACTGCAATGGAAACACTTTTTTCACATCACAGGAGTCACGTGATCAACAACCGTCTGTTTCTACTGGTGAAAAAGACGATGATGAAGAAGATAACAGGAAGTAGAAGTAGTAGTAATAGCACAGAAGTAGTACTGAACTGGAACTTGGAACTGAATGTCACAAAAACCAAAGAGTTGTGCTTTGGGGGCAGAGATAAAGATGCCAGATCACCTCTCTTCCAACCACTCAGCATGCAGGGTCAGCAGGTGGAACAGGTGGTCAGCAGGTGGAACAGGTGGTCAGCAGGTGGAACAGGTGGTCAGCAGGTGG
>NW_013953215.1:76935-79050 GCF_001266775.1 Austrofundulus limnaeus
CTGTTGAACCCTGTTGAACACTGTGTCTCGAGAGGCCTCATATATATATTAACAAACAGCATTCTTTCAGATTTGATACAAGGTCAATGGAAAACACAAAGATAAACACAAGTGATATCTAAGAATGATTATTGTTGTTAGCAGATCTTGTTCTGACTTTAATCATTCTGTCTGCAGATGAACAGCATGTCATGAAAACCTAGGTCATTAAAGGATGTCATGAATTACTAGATTAAACATAAAAGTATTAGTTCCATTATACTGCCTCGCCAGCATTTTCTGTTATATTAAAACTTTTTCATTACTTTTGAACCTCGCCTGCACCCTGGGTTTTTCCTGCTCTGAGTTCTGTCAAACTCCTGCTCTTTATAAGCATCAGATAAATGTTTTATTGCTGTCATTTTACAGGGCACCACGACAGTGCAGTTGTTATAGCTGTTACCTCACGATGAGGGTTATAGCGGTGGAGTTTGCATGTTTTTCTCTTGCATACATGGGTTTTCTCTGGTTACTGTGGTTTCCTCCCACAGATCAGAAGACATGAATGTTAGTTTATTTGGTAACTCTGTGGGTGAACGTGTGAATGATTATCTTATTTGTCCCTACGTGATGAACTTGTGTTCCCTGCCTCTCTCACAGTGACTGCTGGAGAACGGCACCAGCTCCACTGGAACCTGGAAAAGAAGAAAGCAAGTAAAAGAAAATGGATGGATGCTATTGTATAGGTAAATATCTAAAATGATTTGACAAAAGTGTAATTTCTTGCATGATGATAAAATGTATAATGACTAAAAGAATACTGTGTATAAGTTAAAACAGTTTCGACGGAGAATAAAAGGAACTTGTTCAGTCACTGAGAAGATAAGACCGACATGTTTTACAAGGCTTAAGAAATTAATAAGAAGCACATAGGGAGATAAAAAAAAAACCCTTAATATAAGTTTTATAGAGTTTGTGGCTGCTGTCGGGTTTCATTACCTGTGAGTAATTTACATTTTCAGAGATATACCATGGTATTTTTTTAATTAATTAAGCTCTTGTTCATTTTGCTGTTCCAAGACACTTATACAAATAACTAGAGACTATTTAAACATCCTCAAGTATTCATTAAAATAGAAATATTGATGTGTCTTCTGATGAAAATTTGATTGCATTTTGGAAGCAAAACCATTCAGAGAATCTGTCTTCTCTAAGACCAATGTGGTTTTTAACAAAAGCTGTCGTGATCTACAAAGTAAATTCTAATGGGTATTTATTTATTTAAACTTGAAATCTCTGCCAAGTTTCATACAAGTCAGATGGGTGCTTGTTCCTTAATCTTGTAATCTTTTAAATCAATTACCAGACTGATGTTGGCCATCACAATTCATTGGCCTTGGTGGAAGAATAATATAAAACAGCTTTCACAAATTAATTGATAACCATTGGGATTTACTTTCTGGTCTCAACATAAAAGCTATAAGACAAACGACAGAGAGCTAACTGATCACTTACTGCAAGGACCATAATCTTTCTTTAAATGCTGATAAAATGAAAGAGATTATTGTTGAATCTCAGTCAGCTCACACCTCTCCTCCTTTGATTAACAGCACTGCAGTGGAGAGGGGGAGCAGCACAGAGTTGTGTGTGCACAAAAACCATCAGTGTATCACCTGCCAACAACACAACTGCATCTTTATTTCCTTCTTAAACTGTGAACAGTTAAACCTGTGCTACCCATCACATACTCCTGTACATGTGAATCCAAGGTGCCTAAGAGCATTCAGACAAACTCTATAACCAGTGTTGTATAAAGTACCTCAAAGAGATACTTGAGTAAAAGTACAAGTATCTTACCATGAATTTACTATGGTGAAAGTTCAAGTCTCCTGTAAGAATATTACTTGAGTAAAAGTCTTAAAGTATCTAATATATTTTGTACATAAGTACATTTTATGTCAGAAATTTACTTTTGATACTTAAGTATTAAAAGTATTGCGTAAAAATGAGTGGCTAGACTTCCCAAAATGACATTTATTGGGAGTTGATACCCTCAAAAAATGTTTTTCTAAAGGCCAAAATGGCTATAATATCATACTAAAATGTTAATGTTATAAAAATTAGGATGCACTACAT
>NW_013953215.1:81662-84795 GCF_001266775.1 Austrofundulus limnaeus
GAAGTTGTTGTTTAATCAGAGCCGATTAAATAATTATCTGACCTGCTTCTTTAGTTCAGTGTTCATATCTGAAGCTGCCTCTGACCGGGATGCTCCAGTGAAGCTTTTTTTTTTGAATGAAACTACGAGCTGGAAATAAAGTATCGACCGAGTAGCTAACTTTAGGATCGATACTCTCCGCGACCCAGGCTGGACATCGTTATTATCAAACTAATGAAAAGTAAAAGGATGAAACAACTGGACTTGTGTTTTGGAGCTGTAAACACATGGAGCTGCAGATTTAAACGGCGAGACTTCAGGTTAGTGTCTTATCGATCCTTCACCCCCTCCTCCTGATGAAAAAGTCAGATGAATGTGACATGAGCGTTCACACTGCAGTCACTTTGAAAACATCAGATATATATCTGGTTTAAAACCACATACTGAAACGGCCTGGGTCGGATTTGAAAAAATCGGATTTGTCTCGTTCAGATAGTCATACAAAATCGGATTTGGGTCGGATTTGCCTGCAGTGTGAACGTAGCCAAAGTTGTACCTCCAGGAATAACAGCAGGAATTGAGTTTGTTTTCTTGATGGCTGCTTTCACYGAATCCATGATGTGGGCCTACATACTGTCCAATATCGTGTCTGGTGAAGATCCGTCGTGTCGTTTCTGCTACTAGCTAAAACAAAACGGTGCTACACCTTCGGCTAAGCTGGCAGTATGTTCACTCAGCTGTCGACCGGTCGACGCAATATCATGTGGTTGTTCAGCGTTTGTTTTCGCACTGACCTTTCATTGTTCCCCTGAGAAACCCCGAGCCGAGCTGCTGGGAAACCCCTCCTGCTCCAGCATACGTCACTGCATGGAATTCCTTCCCCGGGGAGTGCAATGAGGAAAAAAAGGTCAGCAGCTCTTCACTCGACGTTTATCCACAAACTGGTCCTGGATTAAGCTCCAAAGTTTTTATCAGTCAGATTCCACCGTGAAAAATGTCTGTTTTATCCCCTTTTATGAGTTTTTGGCCATTGACTATCTTTAAATCGCTGCTTCCTGGTACAACAGTCGGCTCTGGAAGCGATCGCTTTTTTCTTCTTTTTTGAAGCGAGTGGTTGAAGCAAATGAAGCAGAAGAGCCCCCTGGTGGCTGAAGAAAAAATCCACGTATAAGCCGCACCGGACTATAAGCTGCATGGTTCAAAGTTCAGGAAAAAAGTCGCGGCTTATATTCCGAAAAATACGGTGATCATCTCTCTTTGACTGTATGTCTTGTTCATATTGCAGAATTGAGAGTTAAAGGCGACATATCATGCTAAATGCACTTTTTTGCATTTATAAACTATTTTTGTGCAATTATAGTGTCTAGGAGTGTAGAAAAGTTTAATTTATTCTGTCCAGTTACTGCAAAGATATTTTTATAATATTTTTGTGTCAAATTTTTCAATTTGTTCAAAATCTTCTGTTGTTTATTTTGTTTTATTGATTTTTTTTTGTCACACTTTTTTCTTCGGAACTACCATTTATGGTAATGTATTTCCGGCAGACTCGATTTCATAGTCCGCCATTTTTTTTCTCGCTGTGATTTTGTAGTTCAAATACCATCATGTTGAAGGTGCAAGAGCCGCGATGAGTAGAGTATTAAACTGAAGTGGATCCATCATGCTTTTAAATTATTCTTTTTCACATCTAAGTTGGAGTTTATTTAGGGTATAACTTCCAATATTCAAAGAAACAATAAATGTACCCTGTCGCCGAGGCGGGCGACGTTCACACTGCAGGCAAATGTGCCCCAAATCAGATTTTTTATGACAGTTTGAACGCGACAAATCCGACCCAGGCCGTTTCAGTATGTGGTTTTAAATCAGATAAATATCTGATGTTTTCAAAGTGACTGCAGTGTGAACGCTCATGTCACATTCATCTGACTTTTTCATCAGGAGGAGGGGCTGAAGGATCGATAAGACACTAACCTCAAGTCTCACTGTTTAAATCTGTAGCTCCATGTGTTTACAGCTCCAAAACACAAGTCCAGTTGCTTCATCTTTTTACTTTTCATTTTCCATCATGAACATAGTAAAGTCCAGCCTGGGTTGGAGAGTATCGATCCTAAAGTTACTCGGTCGATACGTTTTTCCAGCTCGTTGCTTCATTCCAAAAATAAAATGCTTCACCGGAGCGTCCGGTCAGAGGCAGGTTCAGATATAAACACTGAACTAAACAGGTCACATAATTATTTAATCGACTCTGATTAAACAACTTCAGATTCAACGTGCAAAAAGTAGCATCCATGCTAGCTCTGTAAACAAACAAACCGGTGAACTCTCAGCAACCTGGAGGGGGCGGGGTGTGAGATACTGTATCTATTTTATATTTAAAGAGACCGCACCAAAACAGCTTGCTCTGAGGCACAACTCAGAACAGGGGTAAAAGCAAAGAGTCTGTGGAGCAAAAAAAACGAGGAATTAAGACCAAAGCGTTGCAGTTTTATTTTAAATAGACCATAAGAGAATGATTTTAGATGTGAAAAAGAAGGATTTAAAAGCATGGTATGATACCTTTAAACTGACTCTCTAAAAGCATCCACTGAAGACATGACCCTGAAACTCAGAAAACATCTCAAGCTTTTGAATGAATTCATGACCAGTCTAGACAAAAATCTATTTTACCAGTGTTAGACCAGCCTGATGGCCTGCTCCTGTTTCCTTTATTCATTTATATCCTAACATGCAGTTTCTTTAAATTATACAGCACACAAAGTCAATGCAAGTCAATAAACTCCTCAACCTCCCAAAACCTACATCATGTTCCACGTTTATGACTTTGAATTCTACTTTTTATCTTAAAACTATATCTCACACACTCACACATGTATGTTTGTTCTTCTATCCTCATGGGGACTTTGCATTGACTTCCATTCATTTACTGGTCATTTCTGTAGCCTAACCCTGACCCTGCACTACACTATGTTCCACTACATCTAACCAAACATACAAATCAACAGGCTACCTCCAACTGGAGCAGCCGACCCAGGACTGGACCTGATCTCCAGTGAGCATACACAGGGGTAAAATAAGTATTGAACACGTCACCATTTTTCTCAGTAAATATATTACTAGAGGTGCTAATGACATGAAATTTTCACCAGATGTTGGT
>NW_013953215.1:90872-93906 GCF_001266775.1 Austrofundulus limnaeus
CCCATAATTGGGTCCCAAGCCCAACTTTGGGAACCAAAGTGCAGTGGTTCCCAAACTTTTCAGCTTTTGACCCACAAAATAACAGTAGCAGAAACCTGAGCCCCCAACTGTTTATGGATGATAAACATTTGTATCAGGTCAACTAAACATGGGCATAGTAACAATTTATCCATTTTAAGTATACTAATCTCACTTCTTTGAAACAACTAGGGCAAAAACGTATTTCATTCTGAAAATCTTTTCAGGACCCCATCTTGATGTTTTGGGACCCCACTTTGGGTCCCGACCCCAACTTTGGGAAACACTGCCCTACACTATCAAACACAGAAAACAAATATCACAAGGATTTTTACAGTCTAACAGAAAAAAAAAACAATTATTTTCTGGATCAAAGTCCGATCAGAAATCAAAGTTTTGACAATGTTGTGAACTATTTCTTAGACATCAGAGTGTTTTATTCAAATATTCTCTTTCATTTAATCATACAAGAATTATAAGCTTATAGTCATGACAAAGAACAATTGAAAGGTTTTGGCTTCACAGACTTTAATTTTTTGCTTCTAATTGATGATCAAAACAATTCTGCAGTTAATTTTGGTTTAATCTCTTTATAAAGTTGTTCACAGGACTCCTGGGCTTTTTTCCTGTTCAGCAGCAGGTCGACAGTCCAGGGCATCTGGTTTCTGATCACCTGCTTGGGTGCTGATCGTTTCAGATTTGGTTTGTGTGACAAAATGACAACCAACCCTGCACCATAATGAAAAGTCGGGGGAAGTTCTTACATCTTTTAAACATAGAGGTAAACATAGAGGTGAATTGAAGTGTCACAGGTTTTTCACTTTGTGTCACTGTGTTTTTGTTTTTGTTTTCCCTCAGGGACAGTTTATCACATGGATCAAAAATTATGAGAGTTAAAAAAATAACGTGTGGGAAAAAAGTGTCACTTGAAGTTTTGCTTAAATCTTCTTCACAGTCTGGCAGAATGTGGTCTTTCCTGGGCCTTGGTGAGGACTTTGGGTGAGTATAAAGAAAACAGTGGGCTTCCCATTTCATGGGACACAGTGTAATACGTTCACAGTGGATTTGAGCATTAATACAATGTGTGATCTGTCATAATAATGAAAAATATTCTGAATGGATACCATATTTATGGGTCCCTGCAAGGAAAAGTTACAATTATAAACCTAAAGATTGCTTTAATGCACTTTTCAGATAGAAACAACTGACAATGGTTCGAGTAGAGAAGCCCTAAATTTTCACTACTTTCTACAGAAAAGCTGTTTTTAAAATCACCTGGAAATCCCAGTGCACCTGTGTGACCAGGCATGCTTTGGTCATTAGGAATATGAAACTGGGTGGAGCCCACTGGCCACATGACTCGGCTACAACTGTCATACTGGAAAGGTAATGAAAACAGCCTATAGTGGAGACCAGTTGTGCTAGCATAGTGGGATCTTGCAGCATGTAGCTGCATCTTGAAATGGTCTGAGAAAGTCATGGCAGCTTTGGTGCACAGAGTGTGGTAAGAAACTGAAGAACAGTTTGGGGATCTACTCTCTAACAGTCTCCGTTACACTGGTGGACAAAAATGGTGCTGTTTCTGCAGAGTTGTAAAGTAACTAAGTACAAATACTTTGTTACTGTACTTAAGTAGAAATTTTTGTTATCTGTACTTTTATTTGAGTAATTATTTTTCAGCGTATAATTTTTACTTTTATTCATTACATTTTTACACAATTATCTGTACTTTCTACTCACTACATTTTTAAAAAGGTAAGAAGTAGAAAGTCGTTACTCCTGTTTTATTCTGAGTTATTACTTAAAAACTACTATCCTGATAAACTGTGTCTCCTATAGNACATCTGGTGAAAATTTCATGTCATTAGCACCTCTAGTAATATATTTACTGAGAAAAATGGTGACGTGTTCAATACTTATTTTACCCGCTGTACTTCCTAAGTGATTTACCAACTCTGCAGAGCCATCAGGCAGCAGGTGGAACCCTGTGAGGAAATCCTCCCCTAACCTGACCCTGCAGTGCAAAGCATTGTGAGTCACTTACATGACACAGCACCAGATAGGAGAGTACTACCACATTTAGACCAGTCCCCCAGCTCAGTGGTTCCCAACCTTATTAGACTTGTGTACCCCCTGAACCATTTTGTCATACCACTATAGGCCCTCTGTCAAACGTATTGATGATACTCCAGACCTATAATGTACTACAACTGATTGTTAAAAGAAAATTATTCATTTAAACCCCTGGAACCTTTATTTATCAGGCATTTTTTTCAACTCAAATTAAACATTAAGATAAAAATGTTGCCTTGAAAGTGAATAATTAAATAAATTAACCAGATAATGGCAGGTGCAGGAAGCAGCAGCTTCCTATTTCTGCAAATCTACAAATCTCAGTCCTGTTTTTATTAATTTTTTACACACCTGGGAATTTTTCCCACTTACCCCCTGTACACGTACCCCTGGTTGGGAATCATTGCCCCAGCTGACAGACCAGCACTATTTTATAAACAAAATATACATCTAAACCAGAACATAATACTAAGTCTAACCTCAGTAAACTGTAAACAGTCATCAGAAGGAATTCTTCTAAATCAGTGGTTCTTAACCTTTTTTGAGGTACTGAACCCACCTGTTTGGTATGCGCATTCACCGAACCCTTTTTAGTGATATATAAAATATGATCCCCCCCCCCATCTTTAAGACATAGGTATATGCTTTTTTGAACTGGTGTATAAAATGAGCTGTGCATGAACATCAATCACCTTGCTCAAAGAACAAAACCAACACAGTGTGTGGACGCCCAACAAATTAGAGTATGACTTTATTCTGGCCTTCCAAAAATATCTTGGCCCCATAAAAAATTTCAGCCCCCCCAAAAATATTTTTTTACTATTTTACTAACAAAAAATAAATTAGGATTTTTTAAAAACAATTTAACATTTTTTAATATCTTTTTATTTTATTTTAAAGTTAATTTGTTTTTTGTCATTTTGAATCCACAAGATACTTTATT
>NW_013953215.1:93931-99275 GCF_001266775.1 Austrofundulus limnaeus
TTTTTACACAATTATCTGTACTTTCTACTCACTGTGTTAAAAAGGTAAGAAGTAGAAAGTCATTACTCCTGTTTTATTCTGACATGTTACTTAAAAACTACTATCCTGATAAACTGTGTCTCCTATAGAGTGAATTTAATTGTGTTTGGATGAGAAGTATAAATATATACCATTCTGACACACTATTATCTTGTACACAACCCATCACAGCTGCACGCTGTTAGAAAATATAGTTTTTGGAGAAGTCACCTTCCTGTTATGAATGAGCTTGGTTGGTTTGAACCCCAGGATGCAGAACTGAGTGAGGTGGCAAAAAGTGATTTATTAAAACAAAAAACAAAAGTGCTGACGTGGCAGCAAACAAGAACAAGGGCTTTGGACAGGAACATGAACATCAAACAGTAAACAAGGATCTGACAAACACTGAAGACACTGAACAGAATATAAAGGGAAAACTAATGAGCTAAAACAAGAAACACCTGGGGAAGAAACATGAGGATCAGGTGTGAGTGGGCGGGGCTAGAGCACAGGCAGACAGGAGGAAGAAAACAGGAGGACAGAAAACTGGAACAAAACATTAACACAGACACAAATCATAACACTTACAATAAATGTCATTTTGGAAAATCTAACTGCTGACTTTTACTCAGTACTTTTACTTTTAATACTTAAGTAGATTTTCTGTCAGAAATTTACTTTTGATACTTAAGGACAAAACATATCAGATACTTTAAGACTTTTACTTAAGTAATAACTAACTTTTACCAAAGTATTTTTATGAAAAGATACTTGTACTTTTACTCAAGTATCACTTTGAGGTACTTTATACAACACTGTGTATTTGCCTTTAGATGTTTCCAGATGTTTCCAGATGCTACTGGGGGCTTTTTATTTGGAAAACCCCGGGTGTCAGATGACTTCCTGTGATTCTTACCTAATTCTTACTTAGCACGACATCCTTACATGGAATAAAATATGTCAAAAGGCTTTAAATGGCATTTTAGGGGTGACCGTTAAGGGGCTAGATAATAGTACTCACCAAGTAGTTTATTTCTTTGCTGTGTCTTGATTTACTTTCCAAATGTACTGCAACTCAATCCTAATCTAATGGGTTGTAGTGCTGCCATTACCCAGTGTTAAGAATGCCTAATGTAGCAGTATTACCAATATGCAGACTACATAAAACAAATACAGTATGATGTTGTACCCCAGGTACACAATCAGCACTAAACTTTTGGGATGTTATAATTTTTTAGACAGCAATCTTTGGGGAGGGATTTTAAAAGAATCACTTAAATTTAAACCCACATATTTGTGAAGCATGTTATGTAAAAGTGGTTGAGATATTCTTCAGAAACTCAAGGTTGCAACAACAAAAGCCATGAAATGTGTGACTCTTGATGAAGGAACAAAAGGAGACTAATGAAAAACGAGGCTTTTAACATTTGCAAAGATAATTGTAATCTGAAGAGCTTTTATGGACTACTTGCAGGCCATAAAAAGGATAAAAGACCCTTTCAAACCCTACTCAGATTGATGAAAGCTCAAAGTAAAACAGATTAGTGCTTAGCTTCTCAAAAGCTATCAACAATTTTATCACAAAGCAATAATTTTTCTATTGTGCTAACCCTGAAATAAAATAGATTCTTGTCTACACTTGTTTAAAGCACAATCAACAAACTGCCATCTCTGGGAAAGCAATTCAGAAATTCTTGACATTTAAAATTTGGATTAGAGCTTTCCACCTTCTTTTAACGGTGGTGAAAATGTTTGGTTAGTCTGGGAGTTTGAAATAAAAAAATTCTTCAATTTTGTCTTAACAGTGGAGGTGTTTGTTAGTTTCTTGTGGGGAAAATGGGACAAGTGGGCAAAAACAAACATTAAATTCCAACCAACCATAAGAAATATAGAATAGTTTTATCAAACATTTTTCACGAGATATTCTACTAATTGACAGTTAAATGAATTATGCACAAGCAGACATAAGCTGTGTTTCCATTGACCATGAAAATGCGCAAATTAGAATTTTGAAGATAAATTTGCTCAATGGAAACACGTCAATTTAGAAAAAAAAATTAGTTTTTCGACAAAATGTTTTTGCGCTAGGATGAGGTGGTTTTTCGGCCTTATCGAAATTGGTGTTTTTCACAAAACTACAATGGAAACACTTTTTTCACATCACAGGAGTCACGTGATCAACAACCGTCTGTTTCTACTGGTGAAAAAGACGATGACGAAGAAGATAACAGGAAGTAGAAATAGTAGTGATATCACAGAAGTAGGAAAATAAAGTATTAAACTCACCAGCTACAATTTCCCAAAAACACTGCATACGTAGCCGCTCCCAAGTAGGGGCTTGTCGTAGCACCGCTAAGCGCATTAGCATGCTAACGTTGCAGTAACTGGCGGCGGGTGGTGCGTTTCAGCCACTTTTATGGTCCAACGTTAAAAAAAACATTCCGTTTTCACCATCGCTGAATAGTAAACAACTCTTCAGTGACGTGCACGGTTAGATTTAACGCGCTATGTTATAATGAAGACGTTATTGCTTGGAGACTCTAGCGTGCTTCTATTGTAAAAAGCCCAGGGGAAGTAGATTTGTAATGTAGTGAAGTTGACTGGTGTGTAAGATGAGTCGTCCTTTTAAGTTTTATTAACACGTAACGATAGACCAGATAATGATTTGTTCTCAACCCTTCACGATCTGACCTAAATGCATGACTACTGTCTACAACCAGGCAAAGATGAAAAGACGTACAAGAGGAGGGAAAGAGTCATACAGAGGTACAGTAAAAGAAAAATGTCAACAAGCAAAGTTTGTACATTTTATTATCAGCTGAGCTGTGAGGAAAACAAATAACATCAAATACTGTGAAACCGGAGTAATTGTTGAAAATATGTGATATAAAATTTGGGTCATACCGCCTAGTCTACTGGAAAGCCTCGATAAAAGACGCCGACGTCTCCTCTGATGATGAGCGCTAGTGTCGTGGTAGCAACATTTACATCCATCACCGCTGAAGAAATTTTGTAACTGATTAATTGAATATTAGATTCAGTTTTGTATTTTATACTTTCTGATCATTACAGCTTTAAGGCTATAACAGAATAAGAGTTGGTGTGTGTGTGTTATCATGTGTTCTTTCTCTTAGCCTAAACAAATCTGAGTGACGTTCTGACGTGAAAGGTAACACCTCTGGGGTGTAACCAGGAAGGGATGAACATTATAAGCTCAATTCATTAAAAAAAGAAAGTTGTCAGGGTGTTAGAGTCTCTGCTTCTGAGTAGAGTTGCTCTGCTGTGTTTGGGTTTTCCTGATATCAGCCCAAGGTCTGACTGAGGCCTGTGTGCTGAGTGCTGTTCTGTGAACCTGATTGGAGTCAGAAGATTGAAAATAAAGTTTTAAAGAGAAATCCAACTGAATCCTGTTTATTCGGACATACCATTTTGAACAACGCATATTTTTCCAGCAGCCGCCATGTTTGTAATGACTTATCACGAGAACAAACATATTCACGTGACTTTAATAACATTTCTTACTTAATGGAAACACTGCAGTTGTGAAACTGTGTTTTTCGACATTAACAGAATATTGACAAAGTTTTGCGCACATTTGTAATGGAAACACAGCTATAGTTAATTGTTGTTGATGACCCATTTTTTTAGTTAGTTGGGCAATAACAACACTAATGCCTGCATACCCTCACAAGAAGCAAACTTGAATTTCAGCCATCAGTACACAGAGATATTACCTCTGAGTTAAAGCCAGCAGTTTGATCATAAAGAGTTGATCCAGTGAAACAGGATGTTTAAAGACAATCTGAGCAGAAGGAGGCAGGTGGCCAACAGCCAGTGAGAGCAGGTCCCTTCGGATGCTGCTTGATGATGATAAAAACATTGACGAACATTGTATTAATCCAGTTCCATAGCTGTAATGTGGAAAATCCAGCAGCTGTCTGAGCTTTATATAGCAGAGCCTGGGGGCACGGGAAACCTGCGGTGCTTCGAATGGCACAAAGGCCTGAAATATAACACGTTCCCCCGGGTGCATAGATCACCCAGGCTCCCATTTGCTTTCCTCTCTCCCTCTCAACATCTCTGCTTAATTTTTACTTCTCTTCCAATTTCCTCATTTGCTGTCTTTTACGCACTTGTGGTCTCTTTCATCTTCCCCTGACAAACGAATTGCCTTTGCTTTTACATGCCAGATCCTTCCTTTTATCCTCTCATCTATGCATTCTCTTGCTGTCTTTCCCTGTCTTTATGACACTATGTGAAGCCACTGCATAACTCTCTGATGGGAGCTCAGGTGCAGCTAAAAGAATGCTATAACATCGATATTATCAGTTTAGTGATTTTTCTGTCAATTATTTTCCAGGCTTAATTTATTTATTTTGACCAATGGAAGCAACATTTCAGTTTCTTCTAGACCCTCTGCACAGGGGCTGGGACGTCGCGATTTTTGACGCAAGCCCCCTCGTGCCCTGTGCGTCATGTCAATTATAACCTAAGCTTAAGCATGCACACACACACCTACTATGTTTCTCCATCCTTGTGGGGACTTTCCTTTGACTTCCATTCATTTTTTGGAAAATCTTTATCCTAACCCTGACCACAAACCCCAAGGCTAACCTCACAGGTACCTACCTACCTGACCCTAAACCCTAAGGCTAACCTCACAGGTACCTACCTGACCCTAAAACTAACCTCACAGGTACCTACCTGACCCTGAAACTAACCTCACAGGTACCTACCTGACCCTAAACTAACCTCACAGGTACCTACCTGACCCTAAAACTAACCTCACAGGTACCTACCTGACCCTAAAACTAACCTCACAGGTACCTACCTGACCCTAAACTAACCTAACCTCAATTCACACCTTGGTCCTAAACCCAACCCCCACACCCAAAATCAGCCTCTGAAGTTGTGGGGACCAGGCTTTGGTCCCCACAAGGAGCACCTGGACCCCACGAGGCTGCATTTTCCTGAAAAATCGTCCCCACCAAGTAGTAAGGACAAGGCCACACACACGCACGCACGCACGCACGCACGCACGCACGCACGCACGCACGCACGCACGCACACACACACACACACACACACACACACACACACACACTTCTTTTAATCTCTCCATCACAGACTTTTCTTTGTCTCTTCCATGAACACGTGCACGTGGTTATCAGGACGTGCACGGCCTCCGTGCACATGCTTCTCTTGTAGACGAGCAGCAGAGAGATAAGTGGAAGTTGAGTTTGATTTCTTTTTTTGTGGAGCAGGAAGATGCATCCATCCTCCTCCTCCTCCTCCTCCTCCTCCTCCTCCTCCTCCTCAGCCTGTG
>NW_013953215.1:99285-101229 GCF_001266775.1 Austrofundulus limnaeus
GCACACACGCACGCACGCACGCACGCACGCACGCACGCACGCACGCACGCACGCACGCACACACACACACACACACACACACACACACACACACACGCTTGCCCAGCTATACATTTCGGGACATTCCGTTGACTTTTATTACATTCCTACAGCCGAACCCTGACCACAAACCCTAAGGCTAACAGGCTCACAGGTTTACACACACCTGACCCTAAAACTAACCTAAACTCAATTCACACCTTGGTCCTAAACCCAACCCCCAACCCACCAATGGCATTTAAACCAAACGGGGACTCGACTTTTGTCCCCAAATGCGCTAGATGTCCCCACAGGTAGGATTTTTTTCTTCAAATTGCCCCCAAATGTCACCAGAAACAACCCCCCTCCCACTTACACACACACATTGTTATCATATTGTTTTTTTTTTCACTGAATTTTCATCAACTGTAGCACAAAAATGTCTATACCAATCAACATGAAATTTGGCAGGACTGTAGATGAGTCTGACCTACACTGCACCAGCCAACGGTTTTACAATAGACCCCATATTTGAGGAGGGGACTCCATCTATCAAGGGGGTTTGGGGTTATTTATCTCTGATGAAGGGCTATTCAGCAGGCCCACCAATGATGCCCTCCCTCCATCCAACTTGAAAAGCAGATGTCTGGACTAACAAAGTTGCTTATAACTTAAAAACTATCCAACCTAGGAGTGTGTGGGGTCAAATGTTACAGCTATGCAGTATGTAGTTTTTATGTGAATGAAAGGTTGAAAAAAAAAATTTTTTTTTACTTACTCATCAAAATTGTTCCAGTAATGATAAACATCTGAGTTATTACTTTGTTTCATTTAGTGGTAAAAATTAATTATCTAAAGTCAGAAATATTTTTTTTCACAAATCAGCTTAGAGCTTTCTACTGGAGCAGGTGGTTATACCATGTGATGGTCAAACCCAATGAGCCTTGGTGGAGATTGATGCTACAAGAAGGAATTTTCTGACCCCTGTACAACAACTTCACTACGTGATTAATTTTATAACAGAAATCATACTAAAAGCATTTTATTGTTTTTTTTTTACAAATGTTTTGGACAATAAAATGTTTTCTTGAATAATGCTTTACTATGTTGTCCATAAGTTAAACTTTTAGTATTTATTGTATATTTTTCTCATTGCTCTGCCACTTAAATATACAGAGTTAGAATCTCCCACCTTCTCATTCTGTCACTTCCTGCTCCTCTGCTAACAATTGCGACCTTTCATCTTTATCGTACCAATAATTACACTGCCTGAGGAACGGAGCTTTAACGGTCAGAGAGGAACAGCAGGACAATGAAAAGAAAGATAGAGCTCCAGAGAGAGGAAATAGCTGTTAGCTAAAGCCTGGACACATCAATGCCACCCCCACCCTCACTGCCAGACGTTGGTTCTTTCCCCCTCATCTATTTTCATTTCAAGTGAAGGCTAATATTCGGGTTTCACAAGGCCCTTCCTCGTCATCCCCATGTGAGCTTGGATTTGTCTCGTACCATCTCAAGTTTTCATTTCATGGTGGAGCCAAACATGTGCAAACACAAAACAAATGAGGGAAAGGTTCATGTATTCCAAACACCTTATCTACACTGAAAAAATAAATTTTGGGTGTAGCAACATTAATTTAATTATTTTTTTAAAATTTACAAAAAAATATCAAAATCTCTAAACTACTAGAATTTACTAAATAAAAAATATGCATTATATTATGTATCAATATTACTGTACAAAAAAAGTAAATGCTAATATTTTTTACCAGTAATATTTTAGTGCTTTTTCTGGACAGCTCATAAACATGAAATATTACTTAATACTTAATAACTACTTAATAACATAACATATTAAGTAACTTCTACTCTTCTGGGCTAAAACCCGGGGCGCATGCACACACAAAGGCTGCTGCTCCTCATTCC
>NW_013953215.1:110284-116843 GCF_001266775.1 Austrofundulus limnaeus
CGCCTCCACCATAGACTTTGCATGTAAACCTGCTGCTCCTGACGGTGAAATCGCGTTTGGTGTGAACGCTTAATAAGACCTGTGAGTTTCACTTTGTCTGTGTTGTTCATGAAGAAGAATCCAATAAAGGTTCTTCAAAACTGCCACCTGCTGGTGAAGTCATGAACTACAACAAGAGCTACACCTCTCTGTAGCTGTGAGGTGTCATGATACAGTATTGTGCTTGATGCACTGTTATAAAAAACTTGTAAGATTTACTTGAAAAAGTCCTTGTAACAATTTGCACTAATGTTTGTTAAGTAAATTTAAATTCTTCAAATTCATGTAATATTTACTTATTATCTAGTAAAAGCTATTAAGAATATAGTTAAAGATTTGTGAATAAATCAGGTAAATTTCACTTAATATGATCAAGTTTATGTTACAAGATTTAATTGAGCAATTTAAGTAAAATTTACTTGATTTATTCACAAATCTTTAACTATATTCTTAATAACTTTTACTAGATAATGATGAGTAAATATTACATGAATTTGTAGTTTTTAAATTTACTTTACAAACGTTAGTGCAAATTTGTTAGAGGATTTATTTCAAGTAAATCTTACAAGTTATTTTTTTCAGTGTACACTGAAAGTTGACGTGCCGTCTAGTTGACACGTTGCCTTTTTTCAGACAAAACTTCAACATGCAAACAACATGCAGCTCAACATACTGAAATTATATGCTGTGGGAGAACTAATACAATGACTGTTTTCCCCTTCCCAATGGGCCATAGTGAGCCCATTAAACCCACATTGCCTCTCTACAGTGTGTCCCTCATTAAAAGCCCATAACAGCATTAAACGAACAGGCCCAAAGACAATGACGAAAACTCACAGAGATGATGCTGCTTGATTATGATGTCTAATACGACCTACTAAACACCATGACCAAGTACATCAACAGACACTAAAATGATTCATCAACACTGTCATACCCGACTCATTTCACTGAGCAGCTTGAGAAAACTCACTAACCAATCTGGGTCATGCAGTATTAAAGGCCACGCACAATTGGTGTCATGATCAGAGGAGTGACAGCCACCCTTTCATGGGAATAATTAGTCACTGTGGTGTGTGTGGGTGCTTGCAGTGTACCCCGCAAGGACAAATGTGTAGAATGCCAGAGTTGTTTCACTGCAGTTTGTTGCCAGGTTGGCACAGGGCTTTTAATAACATCAGCCTGTGAGACATGGAGCACAAGCTTCTTTTAGTGTTGCCCAACAGCATAGTTGGCAACACAAATTACTGCAATCAAAGTTAAGATGATAGAAGAAGCTAAAAACTGATGTTTTTAAAGCGGGTGTAGCGTAATACGTTTAATTGTTTTGTGCAAGTCATTTATTTATGTTACTGTAACGCTTTTGTGGGTGTAAGACCTCATTTTGTAATAACAGCGCATTATGTAATAATGTAATAAAATCAGGTTTCAAAATGTAATAAACTCACACTAAAACCACATTATGTAATAATCGACAAAAAATGTAATAAAAGTTTTCAACGCATTATGTAATAACTGACACAAAATGTAATACAAGTCTTCAAAGCATTATGTAATAACGTTATTACATTTTGTGGCAATTATTACAAAATGTGGTGGTGTAATAATCTGGTGCATTATGTAATAAACCATCAAAAACCAGTATTTCTGTTCATCCTAATCAGTATACTTGTAATAACTGTCATGTTACAAATACTACATAATTAAATATTTATAACTTTGTTCAATAAACACAGAACTTCTCATCTTTTATTTGTATTTTCAGATTTACTGTCCTGATCCCTGTTACAGAAATTATTCCACTTTGTAGACAACTCCTAAAATATATCTGTCAACCCCTTCAGATGTTTACCTGTATAATGAGCCTTAAAAATCTGTAATTTTTGTATTTTGACTGTCAGCTTCTGTATCAGAAGGAACTGAGGGTGAAGAACTTGTTTCTAACCACAGAGTGGGTTGGAAGTGTATATTTGATGTTAATAATTGTTTTTAACATCCTACAGGCTCTGACATGTTGAATAAATTAGAAACTAGGTTTTTGAATGATTCCATAAAACATGAAAACAATCAGTGAGATTGCTCTATACATCCATATACACAAGACTTTGACTGAAAATGCAAATAAATAATGAGAAGTTCAGTGTTTATTGACCAAAGTTATAAAGATTTAATTATGTAGTATTTGCAACATGACAGTAATTACAAGTATATTGATTAGGATGAACAGAAATACTGGTTTTTGATGGTTTATTACATAATGCACCAGATTATTACACCACATTTTGTAACAATTGTCGCAAAATGTAATAATGTTATTACATAATGCGTTAAAGACTTTTATTACATTTTGTGTCAATTATTACATAATGAGCTTTTAGTATGAGGTTTTACATTTTGAAGCCTGATTTTATTACATTACATAATACGCTGTTATTACAAAATGAGGTCTTACAGGGTCCATTAATTACCATATTTTAAATATTTGCTAAACCTAAGCTTTTATAAAACTCAAACCATGATATCTGAACCACAACATTATAAAACTGGTAAAGATCACATTTAGATGGCATTGGTACCTGGTTGTGCCATAAAACAGGGTACAATGTTAGCAATATACAAAATCGATCACTGGTTTTGTTTGACACAGATGTGTATGATGGTGTATTAGGGCCACTTGCAGTGCAGAATAATCTAGTCCAGGTTTGAAGTCTCTACGTGTTTTATTTTTTAAACGAGGGCAAATTAAAGATGCTCAAGACGGTGAAAACAGTTGGAATCACCCCTTAGGCATTCCTAAAAATTTCAGAGTTTTTTTCTCATAAATGTACAAGTTTTTGTCATGTATATTTTTTACTTTACCATGTCAGAAAATATTTAGTTTAAATGTCGCAAAATTCTGCCTTTAATTGTGGAGATTTCTGTTTTTTTCTCGCAACTTTGCGGCTTTTCAACGTAAGAGAATTTCCTTGTTTTTTCTTGAAATTTTCTGAAATTATTCTCAGAAATTCTGATTTTTTTCTCGGAAATTCGCTCCCCATTTTTTTCATCTGCAAAGAGGCCCTAATACGCCATCGTAGATGTGATATAAAGTATGTAGCAGGGCTGGCCAACCCTGGTCCTCGAGAACCCCATGAATCCAGCATGTTTGACTGGTTTCCTGCTGTTCAGCAGGTCTTCAGAAGATTGTTGATCACTCAGTCATTCAAACCAGGTGTGTCAAATCAGGGAAACATCTAAACATGCAGGAAAGGAGTCCTTGAGGACCAGGGTTGGGCAGCCCAAAAGCCTGGTTGTTCAGTAAAATTTGCAACACATTTTATATGCAGAATATTATATATCCATGGATAAAGTCAGATCCAAAACCAAATGCAGACATTTATACAACATTTTAGGCCACATTTACATTAGTTTATGTCTAAATGTCTTTTCAGTCCAAAATTGACTCACAGACCTGCATGCACTCCTGGCAGATGTCAGAATAAAATGGCTTACATCCCAGTAGTCATAAACTCATGAACATCTAGCATATCATGCAACAAAAACCTCACCTCATCAATTTGTAGTTCAATAATTGTAAAAATTGAAAAACTTATAGCCCTTTTGTTTTTGTTAAAATGGTCTAGTTTGAGGCAGGTCTGTATTCACACCAGAAGGGAAGCCCACCTGAGTTTGTTTAGAAGCGGACTGAGACCACCTCACAAAGCGGGTCTTGGTCCTGTTGTTTGATCCACACCAGGGTTCTCATGAGTGTACAAACTCTGGTCCATTTAAAGCAGACCAAATGTGTCAGGTATGAAAACACCTTTACCAATGTTCTGTACTAATTAAGCATGTTTACAACTAGCACACTAAGCACTGGCCAAATTTTTGTCATTTTTATTTCTAAATCCTAAAATGATTTTAGGATTAATTAAATGTACTGCTGCCTTTGATACTGTTGATCACAGCATCCTTTTATCCAGACTTGAACATGTGGTTGGTCTTGAAGGCTCAGTTTTAACATGGTTCAGGTCTTCTTCATCTACTCCGATTTGCTGTGGTGTACCTCAAGGTTCTGTTTTAGGACCTATTCTTTTTTGTTTGTACATGCTGCCATTGGGATCAATTTTTAAAAAGCACAAAATATCTTTCCATTTTTATGCTGATGACATTCAAATTTATTATCCTTTTGATTGAAATGTCTCTGCCTCTCTGCAGCCTCTTTTGAATTGTCTCCAGGACGTCAAAGACTGGTTATCCCAGAATTGTCTGACTCTAAATGAAGACAAAACTGAAGTTATTAATTTGACAATCCTCCTCCTCTTGAAGGTTTACCTGGATTTCTTGGCCCACTTGTTCCCTGTTGCTCATCTGTGGTCAAGAATCTTGGAGTGTTTTTAGACAGTGCTTCTAAATTTGAGAAACAAATTTCTTCAGTTGTTAAAACCAGTTTTTATCAGCTTTGTCTAATCGCCAAAGCAAAATCTTACATTCCCCACAAAGACCTTGAAACTCTTCTCCATGCTTTTATTACATCTAGACTGGACTATTGTAACTCTTTGTATGTTGGTTTGGAACAGTCATCTGTCCATCACTTGCAGTTAGTCCAGAACGCTGCTGCGAGTCTTTTAACAGGTTCTAGAAGGAGGACCACATCAGTCCTGTTTTATCTGACCTGCACTGGCTGCCTGTTCACTTTCATATTGATTTTAAGATTCTTTTACTTACGTTTAAAGTTTTAAATGGTCTGGCACCCAGTTATTTATTGGCCCTGTTGCACTTTTATACCCCAAACAGAGAACTGAGATCTTCTAATCAGATACTTTTGGTGCAGCCAAAGGTAAAACTAAAGTGTAGAGGGGAACGGGCTTTTACTGTGGTGGTCCTCAGACTCTGGAACAACTTGAGATCSGTACTGCAGAGTCTGTTCAGTCTTTTAAAGCTGGCTGAAAACTCACTTTTTTTACACTGGCTTTTAATTCAAATTCAGTTTGAGCTACCTCAGGAATTTGTAATTTGTGTCTTTTATTTTGTTATTAGCTTGTTGTATGTTTTACTGAATTGTGTTTGTGAAGCACTTTGGTCAACACTGTTGTTTTTAAATGTGCTATATAAATAAAGTGATGATGGAAGTGATGAAATGTACACAATAAACTTCATTGGATCATTTTTATTTCCATTTAAAATTTCAAAATGAAGTATATGATTTTGAATTGTTGAAATAAAACAAACAAACAGATCAACTGTCAGCTGTAATGATTTAGATAATTTTGCCTTCCCATTGTTATTAAAACCCTGTTTAATCAAGGTGCAGGTGTGGAGAGCATCTTGAAGATGGTGGAGGAGTGAGACGTGTCGCGTGGCTCCCGCTCCGACTTGTTCTGTTTGTGGTTCTCTACTGAATGTCCTTGCTGTTTTGAACATTTGGTCCGTCCGGACTCGACCCCTGAGTGATTCTTGCCTGGAAGAGTAGAAGAATGGCAACAAACTCGAGGAAAGCCAAACATTTTAGCTCGACGGCTGCTAGGCCAGACGCCGCCTCGGAGCAGACTGCAGCTAAAACTGGACTTTCTGCGCCTCCTTCTCCCTCCCGCAGTGAGGCGGACACACTCTCCTTGAAGTCTGACATTCTTGCCGCTYTAAAAACCGATCTCTCAGCTGTGATCAAATCCGAAATAAAAGCGGCTTTGGCTGAAGAGTTTACTCTTATTAAAGGGGAGCTGCAGGCGGTGAGAGCGGAGGTGGCTAACGGCACGATGCTACTGCGCGCTGACTTAGACCACCTTAAGCAGAGCGTTAATGGAGGACAGCTTGTCAATCTGGTCCGATGAGGTTGTTTCTCTGTGCACCACCGTGTTGGAACTGAAAGAAGAAGTTGATGGGCTCAAAAAGAAGTGTGACAATATGGAGGGGCGCATGAGAAGGTGCAATGTGKGGATTATTGGAGTTCCTGAGACGCCAGAATCCAGCTCCACTTCAGCAGTGGCTAAACTGCTAGCAGAGGTCCTACAGATGGATAAAGAGCCACTGGTGGACCGAGCCCATCGCTCTCCAGGTGGAAACAGGTCAGGCGATAAGCCGCGCGTTATTGTTGCTAAGCTGCACTATTATCAAGAATGTGTGGAAATATTGCGTCGAGCTCGAAGTCGTGGTCCTCTTCGTTTTAAAGAGACACCGATTATCATCACATCTGACTACACACGGCAGCTGTGGCCAAGGCTCGAGCGGCGTTTACGGAGGTGAGGAGGCTTCTTCGTAACCGACGTGATGTTCGCTATGGCCTGCTTTTTCCTGCACGGCTCCGCATCTCTCATGTGGAGGAAAACAAGGAGTTCCTGGATGCCAATAAAGCAATGGACTACGTTAAAAAGAGGATAATCTCAGCGACGGACAACGAGGACCGGCATTGACCGCAGGTCCAACCCGCATCGATCCATTATGACTGTCAGGTTGTAATGAACCTTTTAAATTTATGTCCCGCATTATATCTTGATTTAATTTTAGACATTATTCTCAGGGACAACATTCCTCTTTTTGTTCT
>NW_013953215.1:120690-121910 GCF_001266775.1 Austrofundulus limnaeus
TATGTAATATATTATACAATATATTAAGAAATGGAGAGGTGTTGAGTGGACTTTTGACAACTGATATAAGTGATCATTTACAAGTTTTTACTGTATATAATAATGTAAATAATATATAAAAATTACCAATGTAGTAAAGTGTAACTGTAACAAATAAGAAAATGTTTAATGTAGCAGAACGGGTGTTACCTGTAGCAAGTTTACTGAGCAGGTAAATTGGTTGGCCAATAACCAGAAGGGGGTGCCCTACTTAAGTGAGCCACTTTCCTTACTGTGACCATTCACTGAACTTCCGGGTTACCAGTGCCACGGCATGACGCTGGTTTTGGTTTAATTGATTTACTCTGTCGGAGTACGGTTTCTAAGAAAGCGAAGGAGAAGTTTGCAGCCGGACTGTTCATTAATGAACTTATTGGCTTGTTGAGGAAAAAGTTTGTCTGTTCAACGTAGGACACAAGTGCCTCCTCCTCCTCCTCCTGACGACAGGGCTTCCATGCAACAAGGGTGAGGTGGTCTTCCTCCCATTACACGTGTTTAATTGGTAGCATGGAAAGAGAGCCCAGTCTACGGACACCTGCTGTTTTGCTTACTTGTTTTAGTTTCTTTCTTTATTATTAAATTCACTCACCTGGTCCTTGCATCTGGCTTCTTGACTCTCAGCTGGGTCCCCAAGGTTCCTTGTTCAGCAGCGTTTTCACCTCTGAATCTAATGCAAGCTGATTTTGAGACCAGGCCCTTTTAGTTCTTTTTTTCTTGTTTGTTTACTTGTTTATTGGGAGGCCTGTTTAATTTCATTGGTATTATTTTTTTCCTTTGTCATTATTTTTGTTTATTTTGTTCTCTTTTGTTGCAGGCTGAGAGCTGACTGGGGCGGTCTTGTGTTCGGTGGTGGTTCCCTTGGTGTGACGGGCCTGTTCACTCCTTGTATTGTGGAGCACTGTTTGGGTGATTTGGTTTGTGTGTCTGTGTGTTTATTTGTCTTTTTTTTGGCCGTCACTAGGACGCCTCAGCCTGAACGAAGTTATCACTGTTAAAATTATTTTTAACTTGCCTCAAGACGTGTTTTAACAATTGTTGTAATAAATTCATATTTTAACTTTGGAACACAGTCTCTGTAATCTGTAGAAAGAGCCTAAGTGCCTTGTTTTGAGTTTTATCCTTGGGGTGGAAGTCCCAGGTGGCGTTGTTGAACCTTAAAAACTTTTCTAAAACTCTCCAAG
>NW_013953215.1:122969-125537 GCF_001266775.1 Austrofundulus limnaeus
TTTTTTGTGCGTACGCCGTTTTCTGGATTTGACCGTACGTCAGGTTTCAGTAAGAAATCCACGCAAGTCTTTGTACATGATGCCCCTGGTCTCTAACACAGAAACCTGCAAACATGCCAGATGTTTTGCTCACATGTATGAAGGTGGATTAATGTGAAACTGATTTCATTATAACTGCATCCAAACCTCCAGTCTGGTCTATTTGTTCTGTGTTGTCCTCATCTGTACCTGGGGATCTTCATCTGGCTGCGAAATAAGAACTCAATTAGAATAAGCGGTTAAAATGTTTTTTTTGTCCATGTCTGTCTGTTAGCAGATTATTTCATCACACTTTGTTGGATTTTGCACTTTGATTGTATTTAACACAATTGTCTCATGTTATAAAGTTAAACACAACGGTATCGTGTAAAAACATAACACGCAAAGAAAGTATGAGTTTATTCACACCATGCTCAACTGAAGAGAGTAAATAGCACTGTTAAATCTTAAAAAAACTGCATGTGATTTTGTCTTTTGAGCACGTACGTTGTTACCGAATTTAATTATAATACATTGCAGATTTAATTTATTGTTCAGCTCATGTGCACAGAGACACTGCCCTCTTTAATACATCTGTGAAATCCAAAATCTGTCATAGGTTTAACTTTTACCTGTTTTTATTGTCAGAAAAATGAGTTAGTTGGTGTGGTGTACTTAGGTGAAACATTTTGTGTTTGATGTTTTGCTCCAGTCATGTATAGTTATAAAATGTTACAAAAATATATTCTTAACTGTACACTCCAGCACTAACTAAAAAGTGTACATGCATTGCATTTGGTCAGTAAAAGATTAAAGTGCTGCAGCCATTACAATGCCCAAGTTCCTTCACCTGTGATTTTTGACTCCACTGAAAGGATCCTGTCATTTTTATCGTGTTTTCACTGTCCCACTGTGAGAAGTTTATCTTTTTGAATATAATCTGGAGATGATACAAAGTCCAGTCCATGAAGTTCAAGACAAACTGATAGCTTGAATGTTTTGTAGATGTTTGTGTCACATGACTGATTGTTGTTGATCTCTTTCTTCAGTGCTACTGAAAATTTGAGTTTGTCTATTTTCTTTGTAATGATACTTAAGGGTGACATTGATGATCATCAGAAGACTTTGCATCTATCTAAATGAGAATCATGATGTCACCAGGAGAACATGGTGAGTGTTTGAGCAGAGTGTTGCTTTGGGCCCGTTTGCCCTTTTAATTAATTTGGGAAAGTAATTCCAGCACTGAGATTAAAACAAGTTATACTGGTCACACAAGATGTCCAAACACCCCTTTTTTTTCCATATCCCCCTTTTATGAAAGAGAAAAGCCCCTCATTTTTAATCCAAGTTATTGTTAAGAATCTTTGAGGGACATAAAAACAACTTCCAAATAAATGTCCGTTTTGGTCCTCCATATTCTGCTTAAATGGGTTTAAACAAACTACAGCATTAGAACTGCTGCATTCAAAACAGATCAGTTTTTAAAAAGGAGTCTTTAAGAAATGTTTTATCTTTAACCAGAACATGAGATAACAGAGGAGGGCCTTCAAGAAAAGTGCAGTGGACATCTACGTCACCAGAGAGACACCAGGCAGTAACTTTTCTGATGTTGGCATCATCGAGAGTGTCATGGTTCTTCAGGATCTGGACTATGTGGCCCTTGCAGTAACCATGCTGTTTGGATATTTTTTATCTTCTTGGACAGGAGTTACTCATCACAGCTCTGCTACACTTTGAGGTGATTCAAACGATGGCAAGGGAGCCGGATGTGACTGAACTCTTGAGAAAAGCCCAAAATTTGAAGACAAAACTGCTCCCAAGGAAAGCTGTCTGTTTTTGTGCAGGTGAAAAGACTTTTAAACCTCACATTCGCTTTTTGCCATTTTAGAGGTTGAATTTCCAGGTGAATAAACAGCAATCTCCAACATATCACAGAGTTATTGTTAAGAATTAATATTAATGTGTTTGTAACTGCAATGTATGCACAATTTCTCTGATTGGCAGCATCCTTCATAGTTGGATTAAAGAATTTTGAATGCTGTTTTGAACCAAGATGTCACAATATAATGAGTGTTGGACTTTTTGACTCACTGTATSAGTGTTTATCCTGTGGCTCTTGAATAACTCTAGAATAAACTTTCAATTTTCATTAGTAACTGCGGTAAAATTGGTAACGTTAACAGTTAAGAAAGTTAACAGGTATTTGCCATTTCAGTATGTTTCTGCATTTCAAATCGGAGCGCCTGGGGTGGACTTGCCGGCCTGGACGCGTGGCGGTGGGAGCCGGGACGGAGCGACTAATCTAACAAGTGAGGCGTACCAGCTGACTCCCTGTGGGAGCATTTTGCTCCTTCAGCTTATTCTCCCCATTCCTCATGTAGCAGAATGGGTGTTACCYGTTACCTGAGCAGGTAAATTGGTTGGCCAATCACCAGCAGGGGGTGCCCTACTTAAGTGAGCCAGTTTCCTTACTGTGACCTTTCACTGAACTTCCGGGTTACCAGTGCCACGGCATGACACTGGTTTAATTGACTTACTCTGTTGGAGTAC
>NW_013953215.1:127825-128996 GCF_001266775.1 Austrofundulus limnaeus
ATATTTATATATATTTTGTTTGTGTGTGTGTGTGTATATATGTTGTGTATATTTTTTGTTTTTAATGTGTATAAAATTTTTGGTTTTAAATGAAATGAAAAAACAATTGAAACTAAACTAAAAATGAAGACACGCCTCCCACAATGCTTTGCGTGGTATGATGCATCTGCCCTTCTCCAGCGGCATGCCTGCTGTGGTTGGTTTCACCTGCCGTGAGAATGTGCGGCAGCCACGCAAAGCTTTTCAGTCGARGGTTTTAACCCACAAAGTCATGAATCTGGCCTGAATCCACAGAAATATGACTCTGTTCGGTTTTCTGGATATAAGGAGGAGCGTCTGCGCTGCGAGTTTTTGCTGCGGTGTGGGACTGGGAACAGCTGACAGCTGATCCATGCGCACAACTTTACACAGCAAATATTGCATCTTGTGGGGCGGGGGAGTCGTCGCAGCAGATCTGAATTGGTGTGCTGTGTTTTTCTCGGTGAGAAATGGGGTGTTTCTTTCGCACGTTTTGTTCTCCTCAGCTTTGTGCGCGTTGCGCTCCCCGGGCCGTGTGCTTTGTGTGGTTCCAACTGCGTGGCAACAGTATAGACACTTTGCAATTTGCAGTGGACTGGGGGTTCTTCGATCATTTTTGGGCTGGTCTGTTTTCTTGTCTGGGTTTGTGTGGTTTTCGGTCCCGGGGTTCAGTTCCATCATAGTTCGAATTTGAACAATAAAGTGAAACAAAAACAAAACAAAAAAATCTAACACACTGTTAGATTGTTTTTGTTTCATTTTTGTTGTTTGGACTCGAGCGGTGATGGGGCTGGGCCCCGGCCGGGACTGAGGATCATTTGGCCTCAGACAGGAGGGTGGATCGGCCTGGGAATGATCGGGGAGCCTCCGGTCTACTGGARTGTGGAGTTTTTGTGTTGTTGTCGCGCGTGGCCTGCGTAGCGCGCATACGGCTGAGGAGAGTGAGGTCTGTGAGGAAACATTTTGGTTCTCACTGAGAAAGAACTCAGATTGTTGATTTGGAGCATCTCGGCTGTGGTGGTTCCTCGGCTCCACAAGATGCAGTCAATAGATTTGTTGCTGCGTAAAGTTGTGCATAATTTATGGATCAATGTCAGCTGTTCTTCAGGCTGATATCACCACAAGAATAACTGAGGACAGCATGGTTTTTTTT
>NW_013953215.1:129795-131436 GCF_001266775.1 Austrofundulus limnaeus
TCTATCTATCTATCTATCTATCTATCTATCTATCTATCTATCTATCTATCTATCTATCTATCTATCCATCCTTCCATCCATACCTGGGTGTTCACCTGAACAATAAACTGGGCCGGACTCACAACATGGATGCTCTTTACAGTAAGGGTCAGAGCAGACTCTACCTGCTGGAGAGGCTGAGGTCTTTTAGAGTGCAGGGGGCACTCCTGAAGACATTTTTTGACTCTGTGGTGGCATCAGCCATCTTCTACGGGGTGGTTAGCTGGAGCAGCAGCTTATCTGCAGCTGAGAGGAAGTGGTTATGCAAACTAATCAGGAAGGCTAGCTCTGTGCTGGGATGCCCCCTCAACACAGTGCAGGTAGTGGAAGACAGAAGAACTCTGACTAAAATAACATAATCGATGAACAATATCTCCCACCCCATGATTGAAGCTGTGGCTGAATTGGAGAGCTCCTTCAGTGACAGACTGCTGCATCTGAGGTGCACAAAAGAGTATTATTGTAGATCCTTCCTACCTGCAGCTGTCAGACTCTATAACAAGCACCATGCCCAAAAATCACAATAAGTAGGGCCCTATAATTTCCGCGTTGCAGAAAACGCGGATGGAATCACGGAACTGACCAAACAAAAATGAGTCCGTGTAAAACACAGAATCTCATAGAATTTGCTTATTTCGGTGAGTTTCTGAGGTGTTTTGGCTGGTGCCACTCCCTGAACCTGCCGTTACCTGGTAACAGGCARGTGGGTTGAGATCTGAGCTCCCCTCCCAACACTGAGGGAGGGGGAAAAAAAGACGCGACCCGTGCGGCAAACAACAAACTCGCTAAAGGTAACATCCTCCAAAAATATGCAGTTAGCATAAAGTTTAGGACAGAACAATGTCCCAGTGGTAATTTAATTATCTGTAGAAGATTTTTTTCTGCAAGTTTTTTGGCACACGATGGGCTGGACGATGTGAAGAACTCTTCCTCTTTTAGTCACAGACAGAGGAGCAGCAACAGAGCTGAAAACTGAGGTGGAATGGAGGTTATTGAAAAAATTATATTTTCTTTTCTTACAGGTTCTGTGGAGGCAACTGGCATGGAGGGAGATACCAAGGATTCCAGGATCCAGGAGGAGGAGGAGAATTCCAGAAGGGTCACAGGTAAGTGGTTTCCTTAAAGAGTAACTTACCCCAAAATTAACTTTTTTTAGCTGATAAACTGCCTAGAATGTGTCTTAAATTTTATATAGTACTGTTTCTGTGCTAATTTTGATGTTTTGTGCGTATTTGTTCAAATCTGWAATATTTGTTCTAAAAATGTATTTTTGCTGCTCATATGGGTAGAGCAGTGATACTGCAGGCTAATTTGCATATTGGTTAATGGCTCTCCACGGTGATGTGCTTCTCCACGGTTTCGTCACAAGCGGCCGTGATCTGAAAAAAAAAACTCTCTCTAAGACACGCCCCTGCAGCAGTCAGAAGGTGGAACACTTAGCAGCATAGGATGATCAGCTGTTGACCTTCAGCCTCCCTCAGCCTCGGGTGGGGAGAGGAGCTGACTGCTGCACTGCTCTCTCTCTCTCACTCTCTCTCTCTCTCTCGCACGCGCGCGCGTGCACACACTCTCTCTCTCTCTCTCTCTCTCTCTCTCTCTCGC
>NW_013953215.1:132142-148743 GCF_001266775.1 Austrofundulus limnaeus
AGCATTGTTCTTTGTCAAAAAACAAACACAAAATAAAATAAAATAAAATAAAATAAGAAAAAATTTTGATTTGAGTTTGAATTTAATTTGTATTTATATACCTCTCTTTGGCCGTGAAAATGAAATTGAAACGGTCACCACAAAGCGCAAACAGCTGATGCTCAGTAGCTGTCACTCAAGAAATGACAAAGAATTAAAATAATGCTTTTTTTTCTCTTTTTTTCTTTTTTTTTTCTTAGTTTGTTTATAAAACAGAATTACTCGCCTGGTCAAAAAGAAAATGGAGCCCCCACAGCTCGGTCCTGCAGCAGGAAGTTGTCTCTTTCACCAGCAGGAGGAGCTCCGAACAAAGAACCACAGAGAGAAGAGAAAAACACGTTAATGAAAGCCAGATGCACCCAAAAGCAGCAGAAAAACCCCCACTCCTGGCTGCACTTGCAATAAATCACTTCTTAGACAAGACAAAGGAGCTGCAGCAAGAAAAAACTTTGCACCCACACAATTTGGTTCCAGCCCAAATCATGCCAAGGCAATTCACAAATAATCAACAGAAAAAACAACAAAACCCCACATTTAACATCAAACACACATGTAAGACAGACAAACACACAGGCATGCACTCCCTTGCTTGAACAGAACTTTAAAAAAAAACAGCAAAAAACCCTGACGTGTCCCCTTTAAACTTCCAGCAATTAGACGAAGCTTCCACCACCCAATCCTTTCATTACCTCCCCGGCCTATTTCATCGGAATTAAACAGATCTTAGGCCTCAGAAGACACTGCAACCGGGTACTTTTATCCGGGCAAGATAACAAAAGATCAGGCTGAACGGCCTCGAACACAACCACGCCCTACCAGTAGCTAACAGGGCAGCACAGACGTCTCTCTGCCGACCCTTCCCTTTAACTACGGAGGTGCAGCGAAACTCAATACCAGAGATGCATCTCATACACTTTTTCTTCAAAAGTACGCGTACTTTAACTTATAAACCGCCAGAGAGTACACACACTTAACCCCTCTGTGGCGGGAAACACGTCGAAAAAAAAWAACAAATAACTTAGCAAGGTTGAACACACACAAAAACAAAACAATGACAGAAAACCAGACATTAGACGGAGCCCATCGCTGTGATCTACCGACAAACCTCACAGGAACCGCCCTGAGTCTGAGGCTTAAAAATCAAAGAAACAGAGATAAATATGGCCAATATTACCCCCGTTAATTCAATATTAACTTAAGACTGTACAGGCCTGTGTCGTGACGCCATTTATGCTGGGTTCTTTCGGTTCACGTTCGGCTGTCGGTCTGTGGCTTGTTCCCTCCGTCTCGTCGTCGTCTTGCTGGTTTGCTGCTGGGTTGCTGGAAAATCAGTGAGCGTCTTGCCTGAAAGCTGCTGGATGTTAAAAAACTCTTTGGCAAACACTTGAATGAAGAAAAGGCGATAATCTTCAGCTCTGGACAAGGTTTATTTAGCGAGACTGTTGGGAACATGTAATCACAGCGAGATGGAAGATCGGACTGAACAAAGGGCGCGCACACGCTCGGATGCGCGCTCACATTCTTAAAGGCACAGTACACCACAGCGACATTAWAAAAAATAAAAAAGGCTGAAGAGAGGGAGCAAAATCGGATGCAAATGGTGGCTCACTGTACAGTAAGAATAATTATTTTTTCTGTTTGTTGTCTTCTGGCTGATGCTGAGTGTTGAACTGTGGCCGTAGCGCAGCAGGCTCGCGCTTTGGGTAGATTATCACGCCAGGCGCACACACACCCTTGCCAGCTGGGACGGTGTCCCAGCTGTAAATGTATGTAAACCCCTTTGGACATTTACCTGTCTTATCAGCCTCAAAAATCTATATTTTTTGCTAAAAATCCATTGGCTACCACTCGTACCTGCGCTTTATTGTTTTTTTAATTTCATTATTTTATTTTTTTAAACGTCCGTTCAACGCTGTGTTCAACTAAATAGACAATAACTAACCAGACTTCAATATCACTTCAATATCACATTCGGGAGATGTCTAAATTTCAGGAAAATCTCAGGCTTTGGTTATCCAGTGCGAATGAAAACTTTTAGTGGGAAAGCTGCGCAATCCTTTATGCATGAGGCCTCAGGCAATTAGGAGAATCTGTTGCAGCTGCAGCAACCAAGCCGGTGGGAGCTCCAATCAAGGCAGGCAGGAGCTCCAATCGTATCATCATTCAGTTGTATCCTGGTAAAAACCAGACCCTTATCCTTAACTTTGCTTCGTACGAGGGTCTGGACTTGCGGCCATAGAGAGGCGATTCTTGCTGGAGGCGTGGCCTCTGCTGAAGTTTGTGTGTGTGTATGTCGCTGTGAAGGAGGCTAAGCTAAGAATCTAAATGGAAATTGCGTGTGCTGTAAACAACCCTACTGAGAGGAGAAAAGTACCGAGCCGAACGAGACTGCTGTAAATGAGAGCTGTTGCTTTGTCAGACAAATTTATTTTAACTTGGAAGCCTTATTAATACGAACTGGCTTCATTCACTTCCTCCACTGCTGTATGATAAAATAACTTGCAGACACTGCGCAGAAAATCAGCATCTTTCAAACTGTGAAAAAACCGTGTAGGAAGGCAAGGACCAGGCTTATTCAGTTGGCAAGTGTGCAGAAATTGTTCCTGTTTGTAGATTCTGTTTCTTTATGACATATTTAATGTGAAGTTAAATTCTAAAACATTTTTATTTTACAAAATTTAACTTTATTATGTGAGATTCTATGTTTTACACATGAATGTTTTTAATACTTTTAAACACCTTTCAAAAATAATTTAATATTCTACTGAACTACAACTATTTGTTATATTAGTGAAAGTGAAATGACATTTTTTAAATTTCTGTAGCTATTTATTTGTTTTATTTTTGTTCAGTCCCTTTATAATTACACACTTTTTAGGTAAATAACTATGATTACAATGAAAATGTGTAATTCAGGGAAAAATATTGAAAACATTTAATTAAAAAAATTAAAATAAAATGTGGGAAAAAATAATACGGAATTTGGGATAAAATAAAAGGGATTTTACAGGGCCCTGCAAAAGTGTTAAAAAAATCACAATAAGTGTTAACACATCTGCTGCCTACACAATCATTTGCTCTTTTACTATTCATTGTAATTACTCAATTGAACAATCATTTGCACTACTACTCACTTATATTATTAATAATCTGAGCAATCAGCTACTATGTTATTACCCATTTTAAACCTTAAAAAACTCTGCTGTATTTACACATCTGTTTTTTGTCTGCTTTGTGTTGGGCTTATGTCTTTGTCTGTTTTCTCCCTCTTGTGTCCTCCGTGCATCATTGCTCATCATTTCTCCTCAGTCTGTTTCCTGCTGTTTACCTGTTCAATTATCTCTCACTTGTCAGTAGTTTCCAATTAGTTTCCCTCAGCTGTGGTTCATCTTCTCTCATTCCGCTGTGTTTAAATACTCTTCTCAAATCTTCATTCTCCATGGGATCATTGTTTGGATTTACCTTCTGTCTCGTTCCCCTCTGTGTTCCTTAGTGTTTTATTTAGCTGCCCTGTTAGCTCTTTGTTTTGTTTATTAAATAAATCTTTTCATATACAGTATAACTCATCCTCAATCCAGACCTGGGTTCATTCTTCCGCCCAAACCTGAAAGAAGGATCCAGCCAAGCCACGAACCCACTGGGAGGATGAGTTTTTTTGAGTTTGCCAGGAGGGAGAACCTTTTCTCTCCCTTAGTGAGTGGGGGGAGAGTTCGGCTCAGAGAGCGACCAGGACTGAGCAGGTCCAGCTACCACAGTCTGCCATCCAAGTGGGTGGTTTCCAGATGGCACCTGCTCTGCCCGCCTGGAGACGTGAGTGCCYGGGTCCAAAGATTGAGGTCCTCCCATCCCCTCTTCTTGTGGAGGAAGAAGAGGAAAGGTTGAGGACGCAGTTCTGGGGAATTTGCCTGCTGCTTAAGATCGTTCCATCATCTCCACCCTCCAGCTCTCCTCATTGCCACCGTTGCCGGCGGAGAAAAGCGGCAACCAGTCCTAAGCTGTCGGGATTCAACTCTACCATGCTTCCTGAGTCTGAACCAGAGTACGATCCTGACTACGTTCCACAGAGTGACCCGTTCTGTCCCGAGTATGCTGGGTACTGCTTCGGTGAGCCGATGGTATCTCGCTCCCTTGTGCCATCTCCGAGCGGGTCTCCGACGCTGCCTCCTCCAGTTTCGCCTCGAGAGGGGCCCGGACGCCTCTCCCTCCAGTGCCACCTCCAAGAAGTTCCCTGAGATCTCCAGCTGTCAGCACCTCAGAGAGGATCGATACCTCTACTCCTGTGCTGTCAGCATCTTCAAGAGTATCAATGCCTTCACCTCCTTTGCTCCCAGCGCCTCTGAGAGGGTCGATGCCTTTACAGTCACCTGCGCTCCGGCGAGGGTCGACGCCTGTATGACATCCTGCGCTCCAGCGAGGGTCGACGCCGCTACAGCATTCCGCACTCCGGTGAGGGTCGATGTCTCTACCTCCTGTGTGGAGGGTCTTAGGGGGAGGGAGTGCTGGTCACCACCTTTGCTGCGATGGTCACCATATTTGCTGCAGCCCTTGTGGAAGTACTGACCATGCCTGCTGCAGCTGAGTCTCTATCGCCTGCTGCAGCTGAGACCTCCATGCCATCTTATGCTGAGCCCTCAGAGCCAGCACCTGAGCCTTCAGATCCAGAGCCAGCACCTCCAGAGTCTTCTCCAGAGCACCCAGGTCAGATTGTAAAGTCCCCGGGCCAGCCTGAGTTTCCAGAGTCCCCGGGTGGGATTGTGAAGTCCCCTGGTCTACCTAAAGCCGGGTTCCCACCAAATGCGTTTTGAGCTGCAAAAATGCACCCAACACCTCAAGTTGGATGCACTGAAATGCATTTGGTGTGAACATATCAGCAGACTAGATGCGCATCTGAAGAGGGAGGAGCATCTTTGTTTTATGAGGTCTGTCTTTAATGACAGGTGAAATAAAGACAAAATAAAGAAAATGGCTTTGCTTTATTCATTAAAGAGCAAGTGAACATTGCACACACCAGATAATTAATTCACCTTAGAGGCTGTTTGATCAGATAGTTTTGCCAATCCAGGAGCTGCAGACTGACAATTTTTTTTGTCCCGTGCCCAGTTTAGCGCCGCAGCCAGTATAACGAGCTGCTGACCCACATTTGTCTTGATATATCCAGCCAAAACATCAAATTCAGATGGTCAATTTCAGCTAAAGAGCTCCTGTCCGTCTGTTTCGGGTTCAGGAAACCGTCATGTGAAAAATGTTTTTCTCTGATTGGTTGCTGTGGCGCTTTGAGCAGTGAAAGTTAAATTTTTTGAACTCGAGCAGTGGCTGCTTTGGACGCGCCGCATGCACGGAAAATGCTCTGCCGTATCTCAGCTCTACCTTGCGCGCCGTGCTTACCTGGCAAAACACACCGTGCTGCTCCTAGATGCACGCCCACCATAGACTTTGCATGTAAACTGGCTGCTTTTGCTGCTCAAAATGCATCCTGTATGTACCCAGCTTCAGTCTCCTGAGTTTATGCTGGTCTCTGCTCCTGAGTCTACACTGGCTGCAGCCCCCTAGCTCTCATCACCAGCCTCTGCTGAGATCTCCATGCCGTCCTCTGCTGAGCTGTCACTGCCAGCTGCAGCCCCACCTGAMCTATCACCGCCAGCTGCAGCCTCACCGCCAGCTGCAGCCCCAGATATCCTTCCTTGTCTTGGCCAGGCCCATGGCTGCCCACAGGATCTCCATCTCCTCTGAGGCTGGGCTCCAGGCCACCCACCAGAGCCTCATCCTTGCTGGGGCCAGGCTTCGGGCCGTCTTCCAGAGCCCCTGTTGCAACATGACTGAGACTGTGGCAGACCTCAAGAGCTCCTACCCTGACAAGGCCGGGTCCATGGCCACCCTCCAGAGCTCTGCCCCCGCTGCAGCCGGGTCCACGGTCGCCCTTAAGAGCTCCACCTCTGGTGCGGCCGGGTCCAAGGTCGCCCTCAAGAGCTTCGCCTTCACTATGGTCGGGTCCATGGTCGCACTCCTGAGGTCCTGCCTTGTCTGTGTAAGGCCCCTGGGCACCCACCTGAACTTCCTGCCCTCTCCAGATGTGCCTAGGGTCATCTTAGTGACTGTTTTTGTTTTGTTTTTTTTTCCCAGGACTTTCCTGTCGGTTTTTGGTTGTGCTTTCTGATTTTCCTTGTCTTCTGTTTCCGTGTTTTGTGTTTCCCTCATTGTCTTTTGTTTCTTTCCCTCATTGTCTTTTGTTTCTTGCCCTCCATCCTGTCTTTGTGTTTCGTACACCCCACCTCTCACCCGTGCTTGTTTGTTAACTGTCTCGAGACAGTTCGTTGAAGGGGATGTACTGTTGGGATTGTGTCTTGTCTGTTGTCTCCCTCTTGTGTCTTGTGTCATTGCTCATCATTTCTCAGTCTGTTTTCTTCTGTTTACCTGTTCAATAGCCTATATGCCACGGACTTCCGATCTAGCACTTCCGCATTCTTTAGCCACGCACTGGTCTTCCGGTTCGCAGGCAACACTGTTAGCAAAAAATATTTTTCACTCGACAACGAATCTTAATGTTTTCCACAGTTCAGAATTAGCATATTATATGTACCAACATTAACACAGGAGGCGTACAGTCCAGCCCAGTGGAATGATTTTCTCTGTTATTTTTATACCATTATTAATCTTTTAGGCATGATAAAAGAGTAGAAGTGGTTCCACTTTTCTTGTGACAGTCATTATCATGATTTAACAAATGCATAAACATTCTTAGTTAAACAACAAATGAATCACAAACAGAAGAGATTGTTCTGTCCATTGTCTGCTTAACAGAACTGAGGAATTCTCTTCTAGGTTAGAATGACCTGTCATGGCCTAAAATGGAGTTCAGTTTGTGACAGAGTTCCTGTCCTCTTGTCAGGCCTGTCCGAGGCCTGCTTCGAGGCAGTAAATCTTGTTTCTTCACTTGAGGTGACCCCTACAAACAGTAAAACATCAGTAAAACGTCYGTCTACAGTGGATTAAAGCCATAAAAACGAAGGAAAGACGTTCTTGTTTATGGTTCCAGAATTGAGCCTTTTTCAATATTCCTTGGCTGCTTGTTCTGTGAATTTGAACATGTAGAGCAGTGACACATATTGTTGGAAAGAGCAGAGTCTGGGCTTTAAATTGATGAGCTACCTGTATGGTCTGGATTGTGTTCCCCAACGTTGGTGAACTGAAAACGTAAAAACTCGGTGCTCGGGTTTTGTCTAAACTGTAATATACACTCTAACAAGTTTTTACTTTTGCATAAAACTCATGAAAAAGTTGCCTAAAATAATTTCATACTCTGTGTAGGAGGGGGCTTAAGGTGAATTAAGCTTCTCCCACATCTCTTATACACAAGGTTATGAGGAAAGTTTTACCAAGGTATTTTCTCATTACTTTTAATATCTTGACTGTGCGAAGTGAAAAATGACACAATAAGTGGACGTTCAGACGAGTTCAAGTTGATTCATAAAATACTATGCAATCATTTATTTACACAAGCTATGCAATCATTTATTTACACAAATTGAACAAATCGTAAGTACACTTAATTGTGGGTATTCCTATAAAAGGTGTAGAAGTTAAATGAGATGAAAATCCGCGTCCGAATTCCAATTCATATAAACTCAGATTACTTATATAGAACAGTAAAACGTCAGCTCTGATGTTAACAACCAAACAATTTTACTGGCACTTTCAGCTTAAGTTTTGGCAAATAAAGAACAAAGAAAAGGAGGAKAGTAAGGTTAGTAGGGTACTACTAATTTTACTTTAACAAAGTGTGGTCAACCGGATCAGCATGTTCCTTCTGGTCACTTAGATTTCCACATGACACGTCACCCGGAACACGTCAGTTTTACCTGGTGATGGCTTCTTGAGTCACCCCTGGCTAGGAACTGTCTCACCTCCGATCAGTCAGGGAACTTATCGGCTCGCTCACTGTCCTTGGCGAAAAGGTGTTTCCCAGGTAACTTTTCGTCTGTTTCAGTCCAAGCCAGAAAGATTCAAGCTGTACATCCGGTTCCTTCTTTCAAAATAAAATCTCCCCTCGGGAGGTAAAAACACGCTTTAGAGACTTGAAGCCTCTGGGTGGGACCACCGGCGGCATGCGGGGTCCCGGCTGTTCAGTCTCCCCTAGTTAGCTCATGGGAAAGACCTAAAAAGCCAAACTGGCTTCTCCGGAGAGAAACTCAGCTTTTTTCCTAGTTCGGCGTCAGGAACAAGAGTGTCTCTGCAAAGGCGTCCGGGTTAGTAATAGAAACGGACGATCTTTTGTTCCGCCCTCAGGTGTAGAGATGAGTCAGAGAAAGAAAGAAAGATAAAGACTTGCCAGCCAGGCACCAGTCAAGGTTAAATTCTGTGGTTGTTCAACAACATCATGATAACCTCTTTAGCTTTCTTCTGATAGACTAAGAGAAATCACTGCAAAACATTTATGATGATTAATTAACATTTCTGTCTTAAAATCTTTCTTTTATCTGGACTAACTGAACGTTTCAGAACTGATTATATCAGGAAAAATCCACAATTATATTACTGTGTTCACAGTAAAATAAAAACAGTGATTTACATAAAACACAATGAAAACATTGTAATGATATTCTCTGTTATTTTTTATACCATTATTAATCTTTTAGGCATGATAAAAGAGTAAAAGTGGTTCCACTTTTCTTGTGACAGTCATTATCATGATTTAACAAATGCGTAAACATTCTTAGTTAAACAACAAATGAATCACAAACAGAAGAGATTGTTCTGTCCATTGTCTGATTAACAGAACTGAGGAATTCTCTTCTAGGTTAGAATGACCTGTCATGGCCTAAAATGGAGTTCAGTTTGTGACAGAGTTCCTGTCCTCTTGTCAGGCCTGTCCGAGGCCTGCTTCGAGGCAGTAAATCTTGTTTCTTCACTTGAGGTGACCCCTACAAACAGTAAAACGTCAGTAAAACGTCAGTCTACAGTGGATTAAAGCCATAAAAACGAAGGAAAGACGTTCTTGTTTATGGTTCCYGAATTGAGCCWTTTTCAATATTCCTTGGCTGCTTGTTCTGTGAATTTGAACATGTAGAGCAGTGACACATATTGTTGGAAAGAGCAGAGTCTGGGCTTTAAATTGATGGGCTACCTGTATGGTTTGGATTGTGTTCCCCAACTTTGGTGAAATGAAAACATGTAAAAACCCGGTGCTCGGGTTTTGTCTACACTGTAATATACACTCTAACAAGTTTTTACTTTTGCATAAAACTCATGAAAAWGTTGCCTAAAATAGTTTCATACTCTGTATAACAAGCGCGCGCACGCACACACACACACATACCTTGTGAAGGATCTATGTTCTTGTCAGAAGCAGCAAAACAGTGATTGCCGAACAGCTGCCTCAGCGTCAGGCTTTCAAACTTTTCCTGTAGCTGGTGGATTTCCTCTCGGATAATACAATTTACCTCCAGCACTAAATCCGCAACTGCAGAGTCTGGAGAAGGAGCATAATTGTGTTCATTAGAACTTCTCTTTACTGGCTGCTGTGTCAGCTTCCTCCTAGCTGTCCTCTGGAGGTGGTCTTTCCTCTCTCGGGTCTTGGCAGTGAAGGGGGATAATTGTACGTCTCCCTTTTGTAACCTCCGTCTTCTCATTTCTGATGCTGGCTCTTGAATATCTTCAGGTTAGAAATGCTGATGACAAACGCAAGCGTGAGCTTTTATAGCCACGTTTTTCCTGTATTGCTATGATCCATTGCTGTCGCCTTTACTCCTCATCAAGAGGAAAATGGAGAAAAAACTAAATACTCTATCAAACCTGCTGGTTAGTTGACACAACAGCACACAACAGAACTCACGTTTTATACCAGTAGCTCACAACTTTTGTGAAATTTTCACAGACTAGTACTAGGAGCTAATGCTAAAAACAACAGGCAGTAGGCAGGAAGTGGAAGGGAGGTGCATGGCTGGAATTTTAATGGAATTATGTCATCAATGACCATGGCATATAGGCTWTTATCTCTCATCTGTCAGTAGTTTCCTATTAGTTTCCCTCAGCTGTGGTTKATCTTCTCTCATTTCTCTGTGTGCTTACATACTCTTCTCATCTCTTCATTCTCCGCTGGATCATTGTATGGATTTACCTTCTGTCTCATTCCCCTCCATGTTCATTAGTGTTTTATTTAGCTTCCCTGTCAGCTCTTTGTTTTGTTTATTTAATAAGTGTTTTTATTTATAACTCATCCATCCAGATCTGGGTTCATTCCTCCGGCCAAACCTGACATTGTGATACTTCACTCTACAGTTATTAGTCTGTTTAGATTGTTTTGCACTGAAAACAGGCAATTTCTGATTTCTAATGTTGGATTCTGATTGTCTACTGTTTCTAAAACAAAACATGTTTTCTATTGCACAATTCTTTATTTTATATATTTTTTGTTATTAGTAGTCGTATCATGGCTAGTCAGTGTTAATTTTTGTCTTGTGTGCACTATCTATAGTTTGTAAATGCTCCACCCCAGGTAACCCAACCACTACAGACTGTTGGCTCTGACTTTTCATCTGATGAAGACCATGGAGAGGGTCATCCTGCACCATCTTCATCCTGTGGTGAGCCCAACACTGGACCCCCTGCAGTTTGCCTACCAGCCCGGCATCGGGGTGGAGGATGCTGTCATCTACCTGCAGCACCGATGTCTCTCTCACCTAGAGCAAGCAGGAAACACTGTGAGAGTCATGTTCTTTGACTTCTCCAGTGCTTTCAACACTATCCAGCCTGCTCTGCTGAGAGGGAAGATGGAGGGAGCCGGAGTGGACAGGTAGCTGAAAGCATGGACCATCGACTACCTCACCAACAGACCACAGTATGTGAGGCTCCGCGACTGTGTGTCTGATGTGGTAGTCTGCAGCACGGGGGCACCACAGGGCACAATCCTCTCACCCTTTCTGTTCAGTCTATACTCATCAGACTTCAGGTACAACTCGGACCACTGCCACCTTCAGAAGTTCTCGGATGATGCGGCCATCATTGGATGCATATCAGATGGGAATGATGAGGAATACAGGGGGGTCATCAGTGACTTTGTTGGCTGATGTGAGACCAATGCTCTCCAAATCAATGTCAGCAAGATGAAGGAGATGGTCATAGACCTCAGGAGGACGCCACCCCCTACAACACTGGTGAACATCCAGGGAAAAGACATTGAGATAGTGGACTCTTACAAGTTCCTGGGTGTTCACCTCAACATCAAGCTGGACTAGACTATGAACACAGACYTCCTGTACAAGAAGGGCCAGAGTCGACTCCACCTACTGAGGAGGCTGAGGTCCTTCGTGTCTGCAGGACTCTGTTAAAGACATTCTATGACACGGTGGTAGCATCTGCCTTTTTCTATGTAGCGGTCTGCTGGGGGGCTGGATGTACCGAAAGGGACAGGAACAGGATGGACAAACTGATACGGAGGTCAAGCTCTATCCTGGGACGTCCTCTGGAGCCTGTAGTAGTGGTGGGTGAGAGGAGGATGTTGGCAAAGCTGACAGCCATCATGGACAACCCCCACCAACCTCTGCATGAAACCGTGAGGGGTGGGGGGCTGAGCAGCTCCTTCAGTCAGAGACTTAAACATCCTCGGTGCAGGATAGACAGCTTCCGTAGATCATTCATTCCAACTGCAGTTAGACTGTATAACACAACATGATGTTATCAGTCACTTGGACAATTCACCTACACTGCCATCACTAATATGCACCTTCATATACATTATTTTATGTACTGTACTAGGTATTTTTACATTGTTACATGTCACGAGTATAGTGTTTTTTTGTTTTTGTTTTTCTTATGTTTCTTTATTCTATCTCACCCTGTCTTGTTTTGAGCTGCTGTAATGTGCAAATTTCCCCACTGTGGGATCAATAAAGTTATCTTATCTTATTTTAAAGTAACTAGTATGTGAACCTCTGTACGGATGCTGCTTTGACACCGAAATTTCCCCCTGGTGGTACAATAAAGGCTATTTCTATTCTATTCTAAGAATACCCAACATTTGACGCAAATAAGGCAAAGGGTTTAAGAACAGGAGGAAAGTAAGATATTAGTATTTCTACTTGTTATCTTAAATAAATGTGGGTTTTTAACCAGAGGACACATCTTCCCAGCTGGACTTCAGCTTGAAGTCAAGTATGTTCTAACACACAGGTATTGAACTCCAGTCCTCAAGGCTGCTGTCCTGCATGTTTTCTTGTTTTCCTGCTCAAATACACCTGATTTGCATGAATGGATGATTAACAGGCTTCTACAGAATTTAAGGAGTTAATTGAAGCACTGAATCAGGTGTGTTGAAGCAAAAAAAACATGGAAAACATACAGGATAGCTGCCCTCAAAGACCTGTTTGACACCCCTGCTACCTTGATGTTGCTTCACCATCGCGGTTTGGGAGGAGTTCACCTGGTTGGCAAAGGTAATCCATCAGGTTTTCTTGCACAGCGGTTGAACTCCAGTGTGATATTTCCAGCATCTCCTGACTCCGCGTCACAGCCTCACAGGATAGACGAGCGCCTCAGAGTCTAGGCTCCAAAATAAAACTTGCTTCCCACAGGAAGTCAAGACAAATTTGCTTGGTGAAGCTTTAAGCCTTTGTTTGGCTCACACCAAGTGGTGGTGTTTGCCTTGGCTGAGACATCCGTCCTTTAGTGCATGGACAAATTTACTTAGCCAAAAACATGGTTCTCCCAGAGGAGAACAGCTGTTAGTGGCTGTGTCCAAAACAACAGGCCGGGTCCTCCGAAGGCCGAATTCGTAGGGCGCATATGCCACAGCACCGCGACGAAGGCCGTCCAAAACCGAAGACTCCTCCAATGCGGCTGACAAATGTGTCCTTCCTTTGGCCCGAATTGAAGGACTAGTCTGATGGATCCTTCCCGGCCCAGCATATCCCATAATGCATTGCGGCCCGACCGGAGTTTTTTTATGCTAGTAATGGCGGACGAAGCGAGAGAAAAGAATATGTTTTAAATAAAAATATGGCAATATTTTTTAGCCGTTGTAATTATATTTGTATAGACATATTTTTAAATATTTTTTGACATTAAAAAAGTGAAATAAATATGCACCTACAGGGGTCAATTAGTTCTTCAAATGTTACCTTTAAAGGAGACCAATTATGGGTCCTAGAAATTTTTATGGTATGTCTGTGGGCTATCCAGACCATGTTCATTCAATTTAATGCACAAAATAATTCTCAGATAATAAAATTTCCCATTTTCTAGTTCTGTCTGCTCTGACTTCCTTTCAGAATGAGCTATTTATGTTAATGAGCTCTGTTGGTAACACCCTCCAAAAATCTGTTGACATTAATTCCGCCCTCCAAAGCCAGTGTTTAGGTTAGCATGGCTAGTGCTAGCAGAAGCTCCGTTGTACAACCGTATATATGGGACCCTGAGTCAGACCCAGAGGCAGAGTTTTTCTACAGATAAATAAATAACRTCTGGGGTTTTGTTCTGTCCTAAACTTTAGCCTAGCTTCATATTTTTGGAGGATGTTGCTTTTAGTGAGTTTGTTGTTCGCCATGAGAGTCGCGGTCGCAGCTTTTTTTCTCTCCCCCTCCTCCTGTGTCAGGACGGGAGCTCGGAGCTCACTCTGCATGCCTGTTACCAGGGCAGGTAACGGGAGCAGCAGCGATCAAAATACCTCAGAAACTCAAACAAATAAGTGACCTCTGTGATATTCCGCATTTTACACTGGATTCCATGACTGGATTCTCTCCGCATTTTTCGCATCACAGAAATTATATGGCCCGACGTAAACTGATCAATCATTATGTTTTTATGATCACTGAAAACCCAAATTGTCAACATCAGTCTGTACTTACATTAACGTCATCCGCAGAACGTTGTCGAATAGATGGAACTTCCTTAAGCAGAAGTTTTTGTGCAAATCCGGTCATGTACTGTTGGTAGTTTTGAAAGGATTCTGTTGTGAAATGAGCTGCACAACAACCATGACAGCCTTTTATACTGAAGTGGGAGGAGCCTCACCAGGGGTTGCTAGGTGAGGGGCTGAACGCAGGTTGCAGTGGGTTGTCATATGGCTTGTGACATTGTGACACACTAATGTGTAATCACATTAAGTAATTTTGTTTGTTTAAAAGAAAGAAAAAGTCACTTTGGGAATTACTTTATTTAAGCTGTAGTTACACCCCCATGCCACAAGATGGCACATTGTTCTGTGAGACAATATAYTGAGGTCACAGGCCTTACCTCCAATACGGCAGAAGCTAGGCATTGAGAAACTTCAGAAATCGTCTGTCTCATCATTTTCCTGTTTTTACAGGAACATTTAATCTGCACAACAGGCTCAGATCCTGGGTCTGTTACAGATTCTTGGTGGCCCGTACGGGGATTGGTTCCACATTACCAATGGAGCTGATCCTCACACATCTATAAAAACCTGCTGCAGAGCTAARGATCCAAGAAGAGCTGATGTAAAAGGAAGAAGCTGCTACCCACTGCAGGAGGAGATCCAACATTGAGTTACCCATCGTAGAGTATCGAGGAGGACATCATGGCTGACAGTGAAAGGAAGAGCCTGGTGTGGGACATCAGGAAGGGCCTGTTTACACTGACGTCAGATCAACTCTTTCAAATTGCATCTAAAGTGGGTTCAGTAACAGGCAAGGATCCCTCAAAGCTGTCATGTGAGGATGCAGAAGGAAGCTTCGAGTACATCAACTCATTCATGTACAGTGATGAAATGTTGGGAGCTGAAGACAGTGGGATGGGGGAATTGTTAGCACTAAAGGACATAGTAGATGACTTTCTACACCCCACCAACAGTCCAACTGGTGCTGTGGAAACAAATGCAGAAARATCAACACCAGACCATGCCCCAACCCCATCTCTGGAGATCAGCCAGTCCAATACAGATCAAATATTAATAAACACAGGCCCTAACATCTTACAAGAAGAAGTCCTCAAAATGATTTCAGACTATGAGAGGGTTAGTAAAACACTGAAAGACTTAGTGAAAACCCCTGCAATACAAGCTCAAGAACTTCGACCCCACAAGGGAGTGCTAGAGCTCCTCCCAGCCCAGTTGTTTCCCTCAGAGACCTATCTTATCTTCCAAGATGTGAGTTTAAGGTTCAAGGAGGCCAAATAGGAGATCACACATCAGATATCAGCTACAACAGTGTGTGCAGGCAGATAGAGGAGGGTGTAAAGGACAATTTCACAGAATCTGAGATTGTAAGGTGTGTGTTAAAAATCATCAAARCAGGAGATTTCAAGGACATGTCAGTTAACAAAGATGATATGACAGTTGCTGAGTTAAAGGGATTTCTGCAGTCACACCTCGGAGAACGGAATAGCACAGAGCTGTTCCAAGAGTTGATKTGTGCAAAACAGAAGGACAATGAGACAGCACAACAGTTCCTTTACCGTGTGATTGGCTTGAAACAGAGAATCCTTTTTGAGTCCAAGAAGTCTGAGTCTGAAATTAAGTATACTCCAGAAACAGTTCAAGGGGTCTTTCTGCATACAGTTTACAAGGAATAGGACACAAGGACAATAAAATTAGAAGAGAGCTTAAGCCTTTGCTTGCAAATCAGTCAGTTACAGATGAGACCATCTTGAACCATGTAATGAAAGTGACCAGTGAGGAATCTGAGCGTCATCGTAGATTAGGTTCCACACAACGAGCAAAAGAGGTCAGTGCGCATGTTGCCCATGCAGACAAAGGAAAGGCAAAGATTACAAAGAAAGAGATTAATGAACAAACACCAAAAGTTGATACAGTGAAGCAACTGGCTGACAAGATTGAAGCGCTCACTAAAGTTGTGGATTCACTGGCTGAGAAAGTGCAAAAACAGCGTTCCAGCAGCACCACAAGACAGCTGCAACTAAAACTGGGAGACTTTATGCATGTACTYCATGTGTACAGGTGGGATCCAAAAACTGCAACCACTGCTTCTCATGCGTCGAGGAAGGTCATAGAGCAATTGGCTGCTTGAAGCATCCAAAGCAGCAGGGACACAAGAGCCGGTTGCTGCGGGGGGACKAGCAGTAACCGGGATAACCCCAGAGTCCCTTACAGACACAAAYACGGCATCTTGCAACAAGGCAAAAGTGAACCAAGACCAAAGACAGACATTCAAAAAGAATAGAAATAAGCCACCCAAAGCCACAGTAAGTAACAAAGAGCCAATAGTTAGGCTAATAGGAAAGAAAGTGGCAACAAAATGTCTCCTCAACYGTTTAACTGTGACTGCTCTTGTAGATACTGGGGCTCAGGTTAGTTTGATAGACAGGGCTTGGAAAAATAAATACATTCCAGATGTTGATGTCCACTCGATATCAGAGCTCATGGAGTTAACAGATTATGGGTCAGTGCCAACGATTTATGCAGTCAATGGGGAATGTCTCCCTTTAGATGGGTAGGTAATGTTAACTGTGAAAAAAAATGGCAGGTTGGCATTCCTGGATTACGATGTCTCGGTTTCGGATGGAGGACGGTTGGAAACTGACGTATCTCGTAAGCCCACCCACACAGACCAATATTTGCATTTTGACTCCCACCACCCACTGGAACACAAGTT
>NW_013953215.1:149207-152184 GCF_001266775.1 Austrofundulus limnaeus
GTTTTATGTGCTGCAGAACAGGAACCTGCTGTAAAACAGCAATTATGCTGAGTCAGGCTTGATTTTTAATAATTTTTTCCTGTTAAATAAATAAATCAAATCAAATCACATTGAGGGAGAAAAGATTTGTCCTCTTTTCTCCTGTAACTTGACAAACATTGTTTCATGATTATCAAAATGCATATTAAGTCTTAGTTAAGAGAAAAATAAACCAAATAAAAGAAGATTGTGCGGTTTATTATCTGTTTAAGAAAAATAGAACGCCCCTTTAAAGTTGAGATGATCTGTTATGACCCAAATTCAGGTTCAACCGAAACAGAGTTCTGTCTCTTTAAAGGGCCCATCAGAGGTCTGAGGTCAAGACAGTTTTCTTGTTTGTTTCACTTGAGGTGACCCCTACAATATTGAGATGTAAAACTGTTAAAATGTTGATTGGGATCACAGCACTCAAACCACAATAGACTTGCAGAAAAAGATAAATGAATCAAGGTGTTGCAACGGTCCAAAGTCTAGACATTAATCTGATTGGAACAAATGAATGGATTTTTAACTGACAACATGGTGGAAGCAATTGTGTTTTTGTACACTTGAGATTTGATCTGAATAATTTTTTTAAACCTGTTAAAGATTGGATAATTTTATTATGCCCAAATGTTTAAAAGAGTGAATATAAAAGATGATGGCCTTTGCCCACAATATTTTACCTTAACTTGCAGCAAGAGCAATGCATTAAAACCCAGTGTATCATTTTGTAGTTATGAATAGTTGAAGTCTGAATGATTTTTGACAAAACTAAAGTGGTTTTTTTAGGTTTGGTACATGAGCATATTGGTATATGTATATTTAGAGAGTGTCTGGTAATAACTGAGAAAACAATATTCTAGTGTAGATGCAGATGTACAGTACCTTTTCTGGAGAAAAAAATGCTGCTAGGAAAATTTTTATATGTTTATGATGACTGAAGACTTTGTGTGAATGCAAGCATTCTGTTACCTGTCTATAATGAGAGACATTAGAAAAATATATAAGTATTAGTAGTTTATTCTCTCAGAAGTGATTTGGATTCACAAGACTGTTCATTCATGTGTCAGTTTATTATTTTAAACCAGTGGTTGTGGCTTTAAAAATGCTTGAATGGCTGTAACCTCAGAGTTAGGATTGTTTATTTTTTAGGTGAATTTCACTTAAAAGGTGCTTTTATAGTATGCAGCTAGTTGTAAAACACTGCTTCAACAACATGGACGTTTGGCAATATCAAATTAATGAAATAAAATCAGAAAACTGTCAGATAAAAGCAGCTGTTATTTATTCCAAGCTGCAGTTGTTTTTTGCAAGCTTTTCTCTCCCCGTCAGTACAAACTTCTCAAACCACCATTCTTTAAAAGCAACTCAAATAATAAATGAAGCTTATTAATTCAAAATACAGTGAATTTATTATTGTTTGATTATAATGATTGTATCTCAAAACTAATTTTATACACCCGAACTGGTAAATCATTTCAGTTTTGTGTTAGCAAAATCACAATGAAAGATTTTTCCAGAAATAATAATTTTAAAAGCTGATCTAAACCAGCTGTAAAAGAAGGCATAAATGAATGGATTCACTGTTGAGTTTGCCAGTGCAAGCCAATTAAGTGTTTCAATCACATGAACTACTATTAAACTGTTTATAAAAGGCTGAAAAGAGATGCAAAGAAAGAAAGGAGTCCAACACATAAGAAACACTCCCAGAACAATAGTCAGAGTCTTTGTGGCTTTTCTTTCCATCTTACTGACATTTGCTCCACGTTTTATCACAGTTTGGATACTTCGTGCCTGTCTCTGTGCAACAATAAAAATCTTCAGATAAATACACAACAGTATGACAACTGGAAAGTAAAATGACAAAAGAGACCCAACTGTGTTTGCTATGAAAACATCAATAAAACATTGTTCCTGACATTTTTCATTTGTTCTTGGTATCATTACAGCAATTGCAATAAGTGCAGAAAAAATCCAGATTACAGCAACCATGATAATAACAACATGACGGTTGATTTTAGATTTATATGTTAATGGCTGACATACTGCATAATATCTGTCAACAGAAATACAGCATAAGTGTAAAATAGAACATGTGCTAAACAATATATCAAAGCAGTCTCTTACCTTACAAAATACACCTTCATGATACATACAAGAACTGAGAGAAAATGCCATGCTAAAAGGAAAAACTATGATCCCAACAAGCAGGTCAGCAACAGCCAGAGACAAAATAAGGAAGTTAGTAGGAGTATGAAGCTGTTTGAAGTAAAACACAGAAAATATTACAAGGAGATTTCCACATACTGTGACAACAGAGAGAAGTGTCAGAAAACAATATAACATTATACATTTAGCAGAAGGAGTTGTGGTAAACTTGTAATTTAAATGATCAAGTTTATAGCAGGGATGTATAAAAGTGCCAGCATCAGTCWTGCTTATATTAAATTCTGTTTTCATAATGTCCTATAAAATAGATGCAATTAATTTTTGAAACAAAGCACTAAAATCAAAATACATTTAGCTATACTTTTTCAGATACACACTAAATACAAATTGAAGAATGACTGAAAATTCTGAAACAATCACAGTTCAGCAGTGCTGGTGGATGCTTTGAACCATACAAGTCTCTGTATAAACCTTTGTTGTCCTTCCTACTTATTGTTGTGCAATAAGAATTGAGAACTGCATCCTATCTGAATGCAGTAATGATTGATACTGCATCAATGTTTATTTAAGTAGAGTTGCCTTGTCAATGTTTTGTTCATCTGAAAGTGTGATGCATTTTGTTTGGTTGATCTAAATTTTCACAGGGAATTGTTTTGTTTATTTATGATTTATACTCCTCCAGGCTATAGTTAATGCCAAAACAACAAAATTGTTGGAAATTGGATAGATGGATAACTTATTAGATATTAGATAGACCTTTATTGTATAAAGGTATACAAGGTATACT
>NW_013953215.1:152640-156203 GCF_001266775.1 Austrofundulus limnaeus
CCTTAAAAAGTTTGTACTGATGTTAAGATGAGTGGTACAGTTTACAGAAAACTTTTGTAAAGTTATTTGCTATATTTTAAAGTTACTGACATAAAAAACATCTATATGTATATTTCTTTACATTTATAATGAACCCTCGTGCGGTCCCAACATTCTGTTTACTCCCCTTGTCCTGTGGGTCAAAAATGACCCGCTCTACCAAAACCCCAAAATAAAGCAGCTTAATTGAATTTTAAATCCCAAATCTATTTTGCATGATGAAACAACTTGTTGTTAATCAATTCAGCTCAATTTTATTATTTTRTAATCATGTATTTTATGTTAAACAATACAAAAAGACAATCACTCTCTCACTCTGGCTGCCTGTTTGTCTGTCACATAACTTTGCTGGTCTGGACACACGGCTGTCAAATCTCAACATTCTTGAGAAAGTGTGAAAGATTTTCAGTGGCACTGTGGCAAGAAAAATTCCCTTTCTACTATTTGCATCCCAGAGACTACATGTAGCCCTGCCACGGGACCTATATATACCTGCTAATCCCTATGTAGCCACTCATTCAATCTCATCCATATTTTTCCAGTTTTATCCATATTTCCGGAAACCCTCCAAATTCATATTCTCCAGGATTTTTTTCAAAGGCTGATGATCAGGAGAAAGGGGATGAAATGTCCTGGACATGGGCAGCTGAATACCTTGTTGGCCCTGACATCATCTTTATGATGGTTGATGCTGCTGTTCTTCCCTGGTTGCAGTCTGAATTTGATGAGGACCATGCAATTCTGTGGTTCTTTTACGAAAATGTGTCTCTGTCAGCTTGAACAATGTCCTCTTCATCATCTGAAGATGCATCATCCTCTGGGTTGCATTCCTCCCCATCTTCTTCTTCAGATACATTTTCATTCTCTTGTTCCTCCTGAGCTCCTGAAAATATCTCATCCAGGTCCTGTTCGGCAGTGAAACATCTACTCATGGCTTCAGCAAGGAGCCAACTAGGAGTACTTTGATTCAGGGGACCATAATGTATGTACACTACACTGTAAAATGTTTACAAAATCACAAGACAGAATCTTGAGAACAACTTTGACATATTTCTTTAACATAAGAAAAAATGCTGTAGTGTTTTTTTTTTCAAATACCTGTTTAAATTAGAAAATTTGTACAGGTCAAAAACCAAAAGCTTATATGAAATGAAACCCTTCTTATAGTAGCCAAAAACTGAACATCTGAAAAATATAACAAAAATCTTAAAGGGGCAATATTATGTGCAGAGTTGCACATAAGCGGTGCGCAGGTGCGCATGCGCGCATGCGCAGTCAAAAAAGAAAAAGTGCACCAGATGGTACGTCATGAAGCTCACTTGTGTACCTAAGATTGTACCTGATTGTCTGTCAAAACAACAGCTAGCAGGGTTATAGAGTGTGACCTGTTTGGTCGCAACCTGATTACTTAAAAAAAAAGTTTTTTAAATAATAATAATCCAGCCGCACAGGTTCATTGTCTGGTGCTCATCAAGCCTCTTAGGGCAGCGGGACCCTGTTATAAGGATTAAATGGACACTGCCTTCAACAAATCAGATGAAGTCCAGAGCCATTTTATCCAATCAGAGCAGAGCAGGGGGAGACTTTCAGTGAGAGCATGTATGGTTGAAGCTACTGTAGCCGGCTGCAGTGGTCAGTCCTGACATCCCCTCCTGCAGTTTGCTCCTGAACTACCAGACTTTGGTCTATAAAACCTAACTTTATATTAAATATATGTTCAGAATGTTGTTATTGAACAGATCTGTCCAACTCTGTGAGTCACTAAACTCTCCTTCTGATGAGAGACTGCTGTGACGGGAGCACGTCACTGCACGCGCAGGCTGAGTTTTTCTGCGATACCGCAGGGTCCCACTGTTTGAGTTCTTGTAATTAAACCACATTAACTCTAACAGAACATTTGTTTGCCCCATATTAAAGCAAAGATGATTCTCTGTTTAACTTTACCCCATCAAATAAATTATATCTATTAAAAAATAAATAAAAACAATTTGCCATGTTCTCTAGGTAAATGAGTTTTAAATGTTATTTTAATTTGTCATAAAGATCCACAAATTTCGTTCACAATTTTATCAAAAAACTAGGCTTTTGATGCAAACTTGTTTATACATTATTTAGGACAATACTGTGACACAGCTTTTATGGGATAAATTTAATGTATTAAATCAGAGATTCTTAACCTATGGGCCGCGGCCCAATTGTGGGCTGTGATCGCCACCTTGAGGGCCTCAAAAGAACAACAGTTTTTAACTTTGGGCCGCAGAGGGCAGTGGGACCGCATTGATTTTGAATAAGGTGCAATACACTTTCTTCCCTCTAGTAGCAGAAGTGTGCCACTCAGATGTTTAACAACCTTTTTAATATGTATAAGAAGAAACTTAGATACCTGCCGAAAATGGAAACTTATTTTAAATGAAGAATAGAAGGCAAAAATGATGGTAACCCATCAAAAAACGCCAAAGTTTGTCACTAAAATGAAGTGCAGCTTCTGTTTGTCTCATGCAGTATTTTAAAAGTTCAAAACATTATCAAATACAGTTGCAGATACAACTATATTTTAATTTGTGTGAAGAATCAGTTCTACCCATGTTCCTGTGTGGTAATTGATGTCTGACCATGATTACACACACCTGTTGGGGATTTGTCTGATGATCAACTGCTGCTTTATAAGCCTCCTCCAGTTGATCCACGCTGATGCATRTAACCTTTATGGTAATGTCTAGCTCCTAGTTTCTATGTTAAAGAATATTTTTGTACTTACCTCATTCATCATTTGTTCAAGGTGGACTAATTACCAAGATCACAGAAGCCACACCTCATGCTAAGAAGTCCTCACTCCAAGTTGGGTCAGAAAACAAAGAACCTCACCACGGAACACTCACAGCCACTCTGCCTGAAGAACTGCCACCTGCCTTTGAAAACCTCCTCCTCAGGAACTCTTCACCTCTGGAAAATCTGTAAGAAAGAATCACATATTAACAAGAAAACATCTACAACAAATTACTCTTCTAAGAACCAATACTCACCTTCTACGTTCTCCTCCTTTTCAGCTGATGTCCAAAACCAAACTCCACCTGTAAATAAAACTGCACTTACCTTTTTAATTGTTGTCTTGGTCTGGTCATTCAGCTCTGCTGCTTTGTTGAACAATATGTCATCCTTGTCAAAGTGGAAGAAATTAATCATCAAATACATATTTTGGCAGGGGGGGGTGCTCATCTTCACCTATTTACATCAACTGAATTATGTTCATCCAACTATCCTCTGAGATTATTTAAATATTATTACACAAAATGATACAACATAATTAATAAAACTGTTCAATAAACATTAAAAACCAAATCAAGCCGCAGCCTGTTGTTGATACAACAGTTATTAAAAACAAGAGTTTCACTTTATCGAGGCTGAAAACAGAACCTGTCAGACTCTTAAAGTTGAATCAACTTGTAACGTTTGGGTTGTATTGGGAAAGGAGAAGAGGCGGCAGAAAATTCACAACCACACCGATACTGGGAATTCCACAGTGT
>NW_013953215.1:156213-167203 GCF_001266775.1 Austrofundulus limnaeus
TTGCCGATCACACCGTCGACTTCCGGATTGCTGCCGAGGAGGTGGGATGGGATGATCAGGCACTCAAGGGTATTTTTATTAATTCACCATCTAATGTTTTAAAGGACCAACTTGCCACATGAGAGGAACCTAAAACCTCGGATGAGGCTGCCGCTATGGCGATCCGGATTGACGATCGTCTGCGGGAACGCAGGAAGGACCGAGACTACAGTTCCCATCGGCCCTTGGTTGCCACATTCCGCTCAACTTCCGCCTCGTCATCCTCTGAGTCATGCACATCTGATGCAGAACCGGAACCCATGCAGCTCGGACGAGCCCGTTTGTCCCAAGAAGAGAGACAGAAACGTTTAGACTCCAAGGAATGTTTTTAATGCGGAACGAAGGGACACTTCGTAGCCCAATGCTCCTTGCTGTTAAAAGCCAAGACCCACCAGTGAATAAGGGGATCCTGGTGGGTCATGTCGGACTTCACCCCTGCTCCCGACTAACATTACATTCCACACTCATTCACCAGCAGAAGAAGGTTCCCATTCATGCTTTAATAGACTCAGGAGCTGAACAAAATTTGATCTCATCTGATCTTGTGGATTTTTTGGAGTTAACTGTAGAGAAACTCAACCCTCCTATCCCGGTCGCAGGTATTACTGGTGACAACATAACCAAGATTTCTCAAAAGGCAAAGAATGTACAGGTGCTCATCTCCGGTAATCATCAAAAGTTTGGTGATTTTTTTTTCTTCTCCTCACCCACACCACAACTGATTTTAGGTTATCCTTGGCTAACTAAACATAACCCCATGATAAACTGGTCACAAAAGAGGGTAGATAAGTGGAGTAGTTATTGTTTAAATAACTYCTTAACCTCTGCTGTCTCACCCACTACTAAGTCTCAACCCACTGAAGACATTGACCTCTCTTCTGTACCAAAAGAATACCATGATTTGGCTCATGTTTTTAGCAAGACTCGGGCTTTGTCTCTGCCTCCTCAGAGGCCCTATGATTGTTCCATAGAGTTATTATCTGGTGCCCCCTTCCATCTAGTCGCCTCTACAACCTCTCTGCACCTTAAACTGAGTCCATGAAAAATTACATTGAAGAGTCCTTAGCATCCGGTATCATTCGTTCTTCCACCTCCCCCTTAGGTGCTGGTTTCTTTTTTGTAGAGAAAAAAGACAAAAGTCTGAGACCTTGCATTGACTATCGGGGGTTAAATCAGATCACTGTTAAAAATAAGTATCATTTACCGCTAATTGATTCAGTTCAACAACTCCACTCAGCCTCCATTTTCTCAAAACTGGATTTACGTAATGCATATCATTTGGTAAGGCTTAAGGAGGGGGACAAGTGGAAGACTGCTTTTAAGACACCTTTGGGACATTTTGAATATCTGGTGATGCCTTTTGGGATCACCAATGCCCCAGCAGTTTTCCAATCCCTCATTAATGACGTGCTGCGTGATTTACTGAACATTTTCGTCTTTGTTTACCTGGATGACATTCTCAACTACTCCAAGGACCCGACCCAACACATTCAACATGTTCGAGCTGTACTCCAGAGACTCCATGAGAACCAGCTCTTCGTAAAGGCCGAGAAATGTGAGTTTCATGTTCCTTCAGTGTCATTTTTAGGTTTCATTTTTGGACAAGGCTATTTTCAGACAGGCCCTCACAAAGTCAAGGCAGTGGCAGAGTGGCCCACCCCTACGGATCGACATCAACTCCAGCGCTTCCTAGCTTCGCCAACTTTTGTCAGCGCTTCATCAAAGACTACAGTCGTGTAGCCGCACCTTTAACCCAACTCACCTCAACTCAAGACGTTTGAGTGGAAATCTCAAGCTGCATTTGGTGAGTTAAAGAGAAGATTTACTTCTGCTCCCATATTACATCACCCAGTTCCAATTGAGCAGTTCATTGTGGAGGTCGACGCCTCTGACACAGGTGTCGGAGCAGTGTTATCACAAAGATCTCTGTCCGACAAGAAGAAGCACCCCTGCGCTTACTTTTCCCGTAGACTTTCTCCTTCAGAACGCAACTATGACTTGGGAAACCGGGAACTGCTGGCAATCAAACTTGCACTCAAAGAATGGCGACACTGGTTAGAGGGAACTAAGTTACCATTCATAATCTGGACTGACCACAAAAATCTGGCTTTTTTACAGACAGCTAAGAGATTAAACCCTCGCCAAGCACGATGGTCTTTGTTTTTCACTAGATTCAACTTTACTATAACCTACCGACCTGGCTCTCGTAATGTAAAACCTGATGCACTCTCTCGACAGTTTTCCACAGATGGTCAGACCCCTAAGGAGGACAACATCCTACCATCCACCTGTTTTGTAAGAGCTCTCACCTGGCCCATATAACAACTGGTTCAAGAGGCCCAAAGAACTGAACCGGACCCTGGTGGAGGCCCTCCTGACCGTCTCTTTGTCCCCACGGCCATCAAAAGTAAAGTATTGGAATGGTTGCAGAATAATCAGTTCTCTTGTCACCCTGGTTCAAACCGTATGATCTCCCTGGCTGCAAGATATTTTTGGTGGCCCACTCTGATTAAAGATGTTAAAGAGTATGTGGCCTCATGTACCATCTGTGCTCGCAACAAGTCTTCACATCAAGCCCCTGCCGGTCTACTGAAACCCTTACCCATTCCCGGACGACCTTGGTCACACATCGCCCTTGATTTTGTTACCGGTCTACCTCCATCTCAAGGTAACACTACCATACTCACCATCATTGACCGTTTTTCCAAAATGGCACATTTCATAGCTCTACCTAAACTCCCTTCTGCTCTCAAAACTGCACAACTACTGGTTACCAATGTTGTTCGCATCCATGGTATTCCCCTGGACATAGTTTCTGACCGAGGACCGCAGTTTATCTCTCAAGTGTGGAAAGCTTTTTGTAACWCTTTGGGTGCCAATGTCAGTCTTTCAGGTTACCATCCATAGTCAAATAATCAAAGGGAGCGTTGTAATCAGGAGCTGGAGGACACCCTTTGCTGTTTATCCTACAAAAGCCCTTCCAGTTGGTCACAACATCTCTGTTGGGTAGAATATGCCCATAACACCCACACCTCTACCGCCACTGGTTTTTCACCCTTCGAAGCTGTTCTGGGTTACAATCCACCTCTGTTTCCCTTAATGGAATCTGAATGTTCTGTCTCATCTGTGCAGCTCCATTTCCGTAGATGTAGAAGGATCTGGCAACAGACTAAGGCTGCTCTCCTAAGGACTGCGGAAGAAAACAAAAGGATAGCAGATCGACATCGTTCCACGGCTCCTGAATACCAGGTTGGTCAAAAGGTCTGGCTCTCCACTAAGGATATCCAACTAAAAGACCTCGGCAGGAAGATGTCTCCACGGTTCATTGGGCCATACCCAATTGAACGCATAATCAATGCATCCTTGGTACGTTTAACCCTACCCTGATCCCTGCGCATTCACCCTACATTTCATGTTTCCCAGATCAAGCCTGTTGTTGAGAGCACACTTTGCCCACCTGCCGACCTCCCACCTCCCACCTGTCTCGTTGATAACAACCCTGTCTGCATGGTGAATCGCATCCTTGACGTTCGGAGAAGAGGAAGAGGGTTCCAGTATCTGGTCGATTGGGAGGGTTATGGACCAGAGGAACGGTCCTGGATCCCTCACTCCTTTATTTTGGACCCCTCCCTTATTTCTGTCTTTTACAGAGCTCATCTAGAGAAGCGACCTAGATCGCCTGGAGGTGATTCTTAGGAGGAGGGTACTGTGAAGAATCAGTTCTACCCGTGTTCCTGTGTGGTGATTGATGTCTGACCATGATTACACACACCTGTTGGGGATTTGTCTGATGATCAGCTGCAGCTTTATAAGCCTCCTCCTTCAGTTGATCCACGCTGATGCATCTAACCTTTATGGTAGTATCTAGCTCCTAGTTTTTATGTTNCACACACACACACACACACACACACACACACACACACACACACACACACACACACGAGTTTGGTTTCCTGACACATTCGTTCATCAAAATACACAGAGTTTGAAGTATTGGCTATATTTACTATATATTGCGATAATTTACTCTATTTTGCCAGGAGATCCTGGGGTCATGATGATGGGGCCCTTGAATATTGTTGCCCAGGGTACAGCAAAGTGTTAATCTGGCCCTGAATCTCATTATCATTACTGAGCCAGGCATTGTGGGGTTTTCTTTCACATCAGCCAGTTTGGCATTTTTGCTACCTTGCGTGGAGGCATAGAGGCATGTCAGAGGTAGACTCTCTTTGACCCACCTCACTGCCTAGTTGTGTCTTCTGAATGGTTTGAGGAAGACAGAACAAGTCTCATTTCAAGACTGAGACATATGGGGAATGAGACAAACCACCACTGACACTCACCCACACTTATAGCCATTTTAGAGTCACCGATTAACCTAACATTCATGTTTTTTGGTCTGTGTAACGAAACCAGAGTACCTACGTTTACATGGGGAGAGCATGTAAACTTCGCCCAGAAAGGCCCCAAGCAAGAAGGCGGTCTTGCAACTTTTTTGCTCTTACCACTGTGCTGACATGCCACCAATTAACAGACGATAACTGACCAAAAAATGACAAAATAAATTATTCCCAAACCAGAATGATCAGTGCAGCTAATGGTGATATTCTTAATAAAAGAAAACATAAGTATTCCCAGTTATTCATTAAAAGGAGAGTAAAATGATGACGAATGATGTTGCTTGTGGTAATATCCATCATCAGCCATCTCTTTTGCTCTGTTCGGGGTATAATAGCAGCGGATAATAGCTCCTCAATTATTCATATTGCTCTACGTTCTGTGGAGAATACTGTCACAGAGCCACTATATGTCTTGATCTAATTAGCTACAGTAAAGAATGAAGAGAAAAGGAAACAGAGTATGGAGTGACAGAAATGAACAGAGTTCAGCAAAATAAATAAATGAATAAATAAATTTTAAAAAAAATTAACGCAAAAGAAGGAAGGAAAAATGACAGAAAAAGTAATTGTAATTTGAAAAGAAAATGACTGGAAGCTTTTCTGAATATTGTTTTAAAGTACTGTATTGTTCCCAGTCTTCCCTGAAATTCCGTAAAAGCCTTTAGAATTTTTTATTTTTTATAAGGTTGTCAAGTTAAAGAATTCAATTCAGTTCAGTTTATTTATATCAGTCACAAAAACTGTTGTCTCAGGGCACTGTACACACAAAACAAACAAAACAAAACAAACAAACAAAAAAACAAAACAATAAATCTAAAGGAGCCAGCAGACTGTGCCAAATCTTTGCTTCGTCACAGTCTCACATTCTGAGAAGCACACCGGCAGCAGTGGAGAGGAAAAACTCCCCCTTAACTGTCATGAATCACGTCTGTTTCCTGCCCTAGTCCTGTCACAGTCAATTATCTCCTAATTGTTTCTCCCCTCCCATCTCAGCCAACCTCAGTCAACGTCATGCCACTCACCTGTGATCAGCAAAATTTAAGCTACTCTCATCCACAGCTCCAGTGCCAGATTTATGAACGGTTCTGCCTAGTAGTTATTCAGCATTCATGTCATGTCTTTCATGCCTCGTCTCTGTCCATGTTATCTTTTGTATTTTTGCTGCCACGTCAGCCTTTTCCTTTTGTCATTCATTAAATCAGTTTTGTTTGCATTCAAGTTCTCGTGTCTGCCTGCATTTTGGGTTCCACCCAACAAATCCTGACAGAATGATCCAACCACAAACATCAGGGAAGAAACAATCCATTGATGGAATAACCTGGTCATTCAGTATATTCAGGTAGTCAGCTGACCTCACTCGTTGAGCACAGACTGTGGCTGAACCTAGACCTGACCAACTGCAGCAACCCCACATCATAGTTTACACCTTAGTCTATAGACCTTAGTCATAGACTATAATGTGGAAAAAGTGTCCACCTGGATTTACCTAAGGTCTGTAGACTTTAGTTAAATCCAGGTGGACACTTTTTTTGGCCACACAGTGTATTTTGCAAGGGGTCCTCACTCTGTAGCAGAAACAAGTACACACGCACCTACTATGTCTATCATTGTGGAGACTTTCCATTGACTTCCATTCATTTTTTGGAATTTTATAGCCTACCCTGACCATTTACCCTAAAATTAACCTCACTACCTGACCATAAGCCTAACCTAAATTCAAATCACACCTTGGTCCTAAAATCAAACCCCCACCCCCCACCCAAAATCAGCCTCCGAAGTTGTGGGGACCAGGCTTTGGTCCCCACGAGGCTGCATTTTCCTGAAAAATCATCCCCACCCAGTAGCAAAAACAAGGGCACACACACACACACCCACACATTCACTCCAAATGTCAATTTAAAACATCCAATTACCAAAACATGAATTGTGGGAGAGAGCAAGAGAAAACCAACACATTACGAAAGGAACACGAAAACTTTATGAAACCTGCAAATGTTTCAACTGCTCAGTGCAATTTATTACACTTTAACAAAACAAAACACAGACACATCTATATGTTTGTGGAACAAAAACAAAGCTGACATGCAGACCACCCTCAGGAAACAATTCTTGAAACAATGTGGAGACATAAACTGGAATAAGTACATTTTGTTGTGTAGTGTGGGCTGAGCGACAGTCACAAAGGTAAAGAATGGTGAAAAGAAACACAAAGAAAAGACAAGACTCCACAGTCTAAAAATAAAACACATTGTAAAAGACAAAATAAAATAAAAACAGTTGCAATTTTCTGATTTCCTAAAAAATACAGAAATCCACCTTAAAACTTAACCGTATTCTATTCTATTCCATTCTTTCTATTCTATTCTATTCTATTCTATTCTATTCTATTCTATTCTATTCTATTCTATTCTATTCTATTCTATTCTGTCCCCCTGTCCCTCCTGATAAATGAAGTGGCCAGTCAGGTTATGTTAATTGATGTCTCCTCCTTTTGCTTCCTTCCTCTTTTCTCCAAAGTTCAATTACATTCATCCACTGCCATCCATCACTGGAATGAAGCTGGCTGTGGGGCAAAATTAAATGTGTCAATTTCAATTATCCGCTGTGAGCCGGTGCAGGGGACAGAGGTGACTGTGGGGGAAATTGGTTAGTAGAGGATGATGGGGGTGGGTGGAGGTGTTAAAACATAAAGGGGAAGGTGCAAGGTGGCAGCTCTCAGGGCTGTTTGAGAAGCATAAAGCTTTAAAAATGTTTGCACTCATTTTTTCATTTTTCACTAACGGTTTCACTTATACCTTGATTTTTTTATTTGCTTTAGAATATAAAAATAGTGACTCCAAAGGTTTTTCTTTTCAACTTTTGTCAGTATTACTGGAGAATATGTAGTGAAAGCAGGTTTGATATAGCATGCCAGTGGAATCAGCTGCAAGATGGAAACTCGAATGCTTCCAGAATAATCTCAATAAATCACTAATATAAAGTTCATGAGATTAATGAAGGAATGTGACAATTCATACAAAGCATATGGAGGAAGTTGGAGGAAGGAAAACAAAGAAATCAAAGACAAGACAAAGCTGAGGAAAGAATTTATTGATTTCTCATTTCCAGTTTTCCAGCTTAGTCGAAAGCTCGGTTGATGAAGTCAAACCAACAGAAAATTATTTTCCAAAATCTTTTAATCCTTCATAAAATGCTTTAAATATGTAACAGATGATTTTACATTTCTTGTTTAAATATACATTTTGCAGCGTCTGATATTTTGTTTGCATATTGAAAGGTGTGTCACTGCACAGATCCTATCCCAAAATAAAACGAAGCCAACTTCATCTCAATTTTCTGTGTCTGATTAAAGTAACTTGTTTAATAAGCAGCAGGCCAAAGATGTTTGTTTGCTATCAGGCTGTTATTAAATCCGCAGCAGCGTGACAACAATCAGAGGAGTTTCTTTGTGCTGCTGTTCTGTTCAGGCGCCGCTCTCTGATAACTGCAGCTCTCTGGGCAGCAGACAGAAACAGCTGATAAATAATCTGCTCTTCTCTGACGACTCACAAGCAACAACATTGGGAACCGCCACAACATGAAGCAAAAATACCCCCCCCCCCCCACACACACACACACACGCAGTATCAGTTGCAGGGGACCTGGTGTAGCCATCCCCCCACCCTCCCTGTCCTAATGCAGAAACTTTACAGAGAGGTGATTTGAAACTTTTAAACAGTTTCTCTGAGACTTGTATTTCCTCTAATTGTTATTCATAGCTCTGTCAGGAGAGGAGGAGAGGGGAGAACACTGAGGACAGATGAACAGAACAGGTGGAATGAAGAAGTATATAGAAAAATTAGACAGAAAAATGACAACTCAGATGGACAAAAGTGAGAAAAAATTAGATTTAGTTAAATGTTTAAGATTAGATGAAGGCACTGACTGCCACCTTATTGTGGTGGAGAGGTTTGAGTGTCCCAGTGATCCTAGGAACTATGTTGTCAGGGGCTTCATGCCCCCGGTAGGGTCACCCAAAACAAACAGGTCCTAGGTGAGGGATCAGACAACATGCAGCCCAAAAATCCTTTATGATGAGCACCACAAATGGACTTAGTGTTCCCTTGCCCAGACACAGGTCACCGGGGCCCCACTCTGGAGCCAGGCCTGGAGGTGGGGCACGTTGGCGAGTGCCTGGAGGCCGAGCTTTCACCCACAGAGCCCAGATGGGCACAGCCCAAAGGAGGAATGTGGTGTAAGAGACCACCCTATGAAATTAGAACCAGCCCAATCTCACAAAATAATCCCTCAAGATCTTTGCATTATGAAATCCCAGACAATGACAAAACATCCACCCTGATCATGAATGAGAAATGAAAACTTGTGACCTGAACGTATTTCCAAAATAAAGTAATTTATTTTTAGATATATGAACAGGATTAAACACACAAACATTTATTAAAAATATTATATGAATAAATGAACACAAGTTATATTTTCGACGTGAATTCCACCTCAGAGTTGTCATAACAGTAAGTTCCAGGTGTTGTAACTTACTGGCACGCTGCTTAACTAAGTTTCAAGTAAAAGAGAATAGAGATAGTAAAGATTTATAGCTTTAAGGATAGGAGGAAAAGAAATTAGTGAATTTAGCACTTGTTCTCCATGAGTCAAGACCAGACCAGCACCACAGCATGTCACAGACGAGACACCTCAGAAGCTAGACTTCACCTACGTTTTATCTCAGCAAACATTTTGTTCTACCTTTAGGTGTCTTCAGACAGAGCCGAACCGGCAGGCAGGTAGAAGGGTTTGAGAGTTTGAGGCATCACGAAGTCCGCAGGGATGGATAATGTCTGTCATGACATCAGGGGGTTGAGGAGACTTCTGTCTCACCCCTAACGAGCCTCAGTGGCTTCAGGCGCGGTCTCAGTACAGTGCTTCTCAGCAGTTAGTGAAAACCAGACTTCCATCCAGACAGGTGCCCAGAGACGGACACGCACTCCTCAGAGAGACCCAGTCAGAACCATGCTTCCTCCGACGAACAGACAAGTACAAGTGTCAACGGTGTGAACAGAAAGTTAGTTCTTTGAGAGAAAAAAGAGTGAGAAGATAAACATTCTGTTTTTCTCACACTGGCGCGGCCAGCTGTGGGGTTGTTATCTGGACAGGACCTTGAAAGTCTGGAAAGACAGACTAACTGTCGTCTTAAAAATCACTTCACTACTTTGCACAAATGGATTAATAGTAAAATTAATAGTACACAATCATTAATCATTAAACCAAGTAAGAAAAATGATAAAACCATGATTAATAAACCAGTACTAAGAAAAAACAGTAAAACACATTTCAACTCTTTTTTTCTTCACAGTATTAAACTCTGGAATAAAGAGAGATGCAAAGATTAATTCAATAAAACTTTGAGTAATGATATATTGATTATAACCTCTAATAGAAGATTAAATGAAATAAAACATATACAACATATTGTCCAATTCACTTAAAGAAAATAGAAACAAACTTTAAAATGACTTTCTTCTTATAAGTGTAAAAGCAAAATCAAAGACAAAAAAAAAATAGAAATGTTTATTTCACCAGGGTTACCCCTACAGTGGGTCCCCCTTCCCATGGGCTCACCACTTGTGGGAGGAGCTGTAGGGGTCGGGTGCAGTGTGTATTGGGCAGTGGTCGAAGGCGGGGACCATGGCGGTCCAATCCTCGGCTACAGAAGCTGGCTCTGGGGGCGTGGAATGTCACCTCTCTGGTGGGGAAGGAGCCTGAGCTGGTGTGTGAGGCTGAGAGGTTCTGACTTGGACTCACCTCAACGCAGACCTGGTGCTGGTCATTTGGGTGCCCTAAGCACAACTGTTTTGTGGTTCCCTTCCCCTCCCAGATATGAAAAATAATTTTGATTTGAAAACAGATATCAGAAAATGACCACAAGTGAACGGTAAATGGAGTAATTAAAACTTTGATAAAATACTACAGCTATTTTTGCATTAATAAAGGTACATTAAATAAAATAAATAAATACCACCATCATTATGTAAAAAGACCTCTGTGCCGGGAGAGAAGCTCAGAGCTCACCCTGCATGCCTGTTAGCAGGTAACAGCAGGTACAGGAAGTGACAGCAGCCAAAATGCCTCAGAAACCCACCCAAATAAGGGAACTTGGTGAGATTCAGTGTTTTATATGGCTTACATTTTATTTAGTTATTTCTTAAATATTTATATTTAAGACACTTGGTATAATGCACATGATTTGACCCATTATGTCCCCGAATTGGCATATTTTCTTTTGAACTTGGCTCAGCTAAAGTGAAACAGGAAGTGACATCAAAGGGGAACTCTTTGAGAAAGAAAACTCCCTAGTTTTTGTTTATTGAAACATTATTTGGACTATGACTCTTTCTCATCTCTCTATGATAGTGATTAAAATAATCTAAAGAAACATCAAATTCTTCTCTACAGTCTGTGTTAGTCATTTTAGCAATGCTCTGTATACTTTTTTTTCTCTGCTTGGCCTTCAGAGGAGCAGGACATGCCTTTGCTCTCTCCTGCCCCCCACCCCC
>NW_013953215.1:168558-172000 GCF_001266775.1 Austrofundulus limnaeus
CCCCCCGCCCAAGCTGACTTACTCTCTCGTGGGTTTTAAACTTAACTTTCCTTTTGTGTGTTTCAAGCTGTTAAAGTTGCTGCATGACCGGTTTCACCTTTTCCCCCATGTTAGTCATGTGTGTCTTCTTGAATGGCTGTTTCTTAACTGCCCTCACCCCTTCCCTCATTGTTCAGCACCTTGTTAATATATTTCTGTGAAAGGCGCTTTATAAATTAATTTTTAATTACTTACTTACTTTTAGACATTCCCCTTTGACATCACTTCCTGTTTCTTCACATGTGAATATCTCAACAACTGTTCATCGCAGTGGCGTGAAATCTTTTTTTACAATATGTTAAAAATGCAATCTTTCCAAAAATACATTCATATTTATTATAAAAAATGAGGTCACAGACACTTTAGGCTAAGCTAAGAGAAGAAAAATTGGTGTGGGATGAATGCAGAACAACATTTTTCTGAATTTAGTTTCTGCAAATTAATTACCTGAGACTACCTTGTGAATATGGTAAGAAAGAAGTATACTTTTTAAATTAAATGTTCCTGAAACAGCAAGTTTCTCAGTGGATCTGGGCTCGACAATGCAGCCTAGGTGGAGTAGTCGAACACAGATCCACTGAGCCTTCAGCACAATACATCTTCAGAGTACAAGTTGTTCGATACAAATTGAACCTAAAGCACTGAATATTTGCACCCACATATGGGTGTATACGTACAGTGGGGTGTGAAAGTTTGGGCAGCCTTGTTAATTTTCCTGATTTACCTTTATAAATCATTGATTGTTTGGATAAAAAACATCAGTAAAATATATCATATAGGGGACAAACACAGTGATATTTGAGAAGTAAAATGAAGTTTATTTGATTTACAGAAAGTGTGCAAATGATTAAACAAAATTAGGCAGGTGCATAAATTTGGGCACCAAAAAAAACACAACCCCTTAATTCAACATTTAGTAGACCCTCCTTTCGCAGAAATAACAGCCTCTAAACGCTTCTAATGAGAGTCTGGATTGTGGCTGAAGGTATTTTAGACCACTCTTCTTTACATCAGGTTTGATGTTTTCTGAGCATGGACAGCTCTCTTTAAGTGACACCACTGATTTTCAATAATATTCAGGTCTGGGGACTGAGATGGCCATTCCAGAACGTTCTACTTGTTCCTCTGCATGAATGCCTTAGTAGATTTTGAGCAGTGTTTAGGGTGGTTGTCTTGTTGGAAGATGCAGCCCCGGCTTCAGCAGCRTCAGCTTTGTCACTGATTCCTGGACATTGGTCTCCAGAATCTGCTGATATTGATTGGAATCCAAGTGTCCCTCAACTTTAACAAGATTCCCCGTCCCTGTACTGGCCACACAGCCCCACAGCATGATGGAACCACCACTAAATTTTACTGTAGGTAGCAGGTGGTTTTTTTTTTTTTTTGAGTGCTGTGTTATTCTTCCTCCATGCATGACAGCCCTTGTTCTGCCCAAATATCTATTTTAGTTTCATCAGCCCACAGCACCTTATTCCAAAATGAAACAGGCTTGTCCAAATGTGCTTTAGCATACCTCAAGCAGGTCTATTTGTGATGTGGGTGGAAACAAGGCTTCCTCTGCATCACTCTCCCATACAGCATCTCCTTGTGTAAAGCATGCTGAATGGCTGAACGATGCACAGTGACTCCATCAGCAGCAAGATGATGTTGTAGGTCTTTGGTGCTGGTCTGTGGGTTGACTCTGACTCTTCTCAACATCCTTCACTTCTGTTTATTCCAGATTTTTCTTGGTCTGCCACTTCAAGCCTTGACTTGAACTGTGCCTGTGGTCTTCCATTTTCTCACAATGTTTCTTACAGTGGAGACTGAAAGCTGAAATCTCTGAGATAGCTTTCTGTATCCTTCCCCTTTTGTTCCCCCATGACGGTGAACAATCTTTGTTTTCAGCTAATTTGAAAGTTGTTTTGAGGCTCCTGTGCTGCGACTCTTCAGAGAAGATGCAAAGAGGAGGAAAAACTTACAATTGCTCCCCTTAAATACCCTTTCTCATAATTGGAGTGACCTGTGTATGGAGGTCAAGGGTCACTGAACTTACCAAACCAAATTTGAGTTCCAGTAATTAGTTCTAAAGGTTTTGAAATCAATAAAATGACAACAGTGCCCAAATTTATGCACCTGTCTAATGTTGTTTAAACAATTACTGCACACTTCCTGTAAATCCTATCAACTTTATTTCACTTCTCAAATATCACAGTGTTTGTCCTCTATATGATATATTTTACTGATGTTTTTTATCCAAACAATCAATGATTTATAAAGGCAAATCAGGAAAATTAACAAGGCTGCCCAAACTTTCACACCCCACTGTACGTTTGCACCCATATAAGGGTGCAAAAATACAGTGCTTTAGGTTCAATATGCATCAAACAACTTGTCCTCTGAAGATGTGCTGTGCGGAAGGCCCAGTGGATCTGTGTTCGACTACTCCACTTAGGCTGCATTGTCGAGCCCAGATCCACTGAGAAACTTGCTGTTTCAGGAACATTTTTGCACCCCTCTTTATATACTGCATATACAAGTAGAGCTTGTAATTCCATTCTTCAATTTCCTAATTTAAGAACAATCATTTCAGATTTTGACTGAAAGTTTAAATTATCATTGAATCTAAATACTATAACATACCATGTGTCATCATTTAGTTTTAGGTGGCGGAAAGGGTATGATGGCATTTTCCTTCCATAACTTTCACGAGAGAAAACAAGATCTCATGCGCGCGGGCAAATTCACATCCGTGCAAGCAAAAATTATACTCGTGGCAGGAAAATATAGATTTCTGTGAGCGTGAATGGAGATCTGCTTGCGAGGGCAGTTTCTCTGCTCTTGTGCACACATTTTCTCCTCTCGTGCGCTGTTCCTCCTCTCATGCACAGAATCTCTGTGCTTGTGTACATTGTCTCCCCTCGCGCAAGCTTCCTCTGCTGCTCGCTTGCGAGTTACTTTTGGCAGAAGGTGGGCAGATCCAGTTGGCGTTCTGTTACCACACGATTGGTTACAGTCACTGTCTTCTATGATTGGTCGGACAACATTTTTTAAAAGAAACTTTATTGAACAAACTGCAAGTATACAATAGCCGGACAGCTATGTGGAAGACCATTTTCAGAAGGTAAGTTATTTATGTCTTGCAATGCCTAAAATTTTGAGTGGCACACAGCAGCTTAAAATTTTATTTAAAATTACAAAATTACAAAGTCAGCTGCAGCCACTCCTCCTACCACGAAATGTATGTAATGCAGGCAGGTAACAGATGTAGCAGGAACGTAAGAAAACAGTCCCACTCAAGAACTTTGAATCAATACTTCCTCCTGCCATATCTATGTAGTGGTCACCCTGGGTGGAATAAACGTTCCACCTGCCTTTGACCTTGACCACGGAAGGCCTCCTTTAAAGAACAGAACTCTGTTCA
>NW_013953215.1:176642-178062 GCF_001266775.1 Austrofundulus limnaeus
ACTTTATTGACTACGATACTCATTGTCAAGTCTTGGTGACCATAAAAGTGATGGTCAATATTAATATTTAAATAAGAAAAGATCTCGTTTCCTCATATATTAACTATATTAATATTAGTCGATATTAATTAGGTTAAATATGAGAAGTTATGTTGGGGTATCTCCTACATAAAATGGTGGAGAATGCAGGCAAAATTATAAATATTGATATTACTTTCTGTCACATTTAATCGTTTCTGCCAATAATATTCTGCCAGTGATCTAGACAAGTCAGGGTGTTGTTATTTGACTGAGCATGTCGGAGAAATTACTGGGAACTGCAGACCTGGTTTTTTAGACATTTGTCAATATAATTAAAACCTTTGATGTCTTGAGAAGTCACTGTCAGTAAATAAGAGTGTTGTGTGATTTATGACTTGTTAAGCATTTCACGGTACGACAATCTGTTTGAACTAGCTCTTTCGAGATAGTTAATGTGCATAAAAGGTGTGCATGTTGTTTTCAGATCTTTAAGCGTGTTTTACTTGACTGATCTGTCAGATTTATATCAGAGGACTCGAGAGGAGTCATTGATAGAATAAATCTTACTCCTTAACTGAAAGAATTTGAAGAATTCTAGGTTACGCCATAAATTCAGAGTGAAGTTATGAGCGAGGAGTCAGCAGTATAAAGATACTGTGTTGAAGCTGCAGAGCAGCTCGGTTCAGACGGCCCGATTCTGATCCATGTTGACAGTCTAAGGACTGGTTTATGAGCAAAAAAGGCTAAAGTTGACCTCTTAATTGTGTTAATCAGTTTTAGTTCGTGGGAACTTCTGTATCAAAAAGGGGGTAAGGAATGACTTTATAGCCTTTATGCAGGACGCGGTTCTGACCCGGTCCAAATTGAGCTCATAAAAAGCTGCCGCTTGCTGAAGCGACCGGCAGACAGACAGTCTCCTCGGGAGAGAGTTAATCTGTTTTAAAGCTGTGTTTTAACTTGAGTTGTGCTGGTGTTGATTCATATCTCGGACGCTGCTCCGAATGCTTTTTGAATCTTGTGAAGTGTTATGCTGTGTTTTTATGCTGTTCACCCGCTGCGGTGGGGCTGCTAACACAAACACAGGCACACACACACACACACAACACAGTTAAACCGACACTACGGTCGGAAAAGTGTTTTTAAAGTTTTTACGAGTGCTTAAAAACGCCTCCAGGACGCGAAAAGGTTTACAAAAGTCATAGGTTTGCAGTCGCTAACTTTCTTTTGTGAAATTCGGTCATTAAAGACTTCAATACGTGTTAGTTCCTACAGCTAACTAGCTGCTAAACACGGAGCTAACTAGGCTAAGCTAAAAACAGGAAGCTCCGCCATTTTGACTTTGGGCGAGTGTGTCCGAACCGGAACCTAAACTGCTCCTAGTGGTCAAAATAAATATTTC
>NW_013953215.1:179062-187869 GCF_001266775.1 Austrofundulus limnaeus
GTTATAACTTGTGCCATTTATTCATATAATATTTTTAAATAAATGTTTGTATGTTTACTCTTGTTCTTATATCTAAAAATAAATTACTTTATTTTGGAAATACGTTCAAGTCACAAGTTTTGTTTCTCATTCATGGACAGAGTGATAGACCATCATTTCTGAGATTTCATTTGTTTAAAGATCTTGCGTAAGGAGATTATTTTGTGAGATTGAGCTGGTTCTTAATCTCATAGAGCAGTCCCTTACAAGGTGTTCAAAGAAATACATCTACTAAAACTTAGAAATACTAAGTTCAAAAACCCACGAAACAAATAAAGACTTTACTAACGATTTAAATCCATAGGATTTATCTTGACCACTGGAGAGTACTAAGAACACATTTTCTTCGTGTTTCCTTAGGATCATGATCAAACTGCTATTGACCCTCATCCTCTTGGGATTCGTCCAAGGAGTACAGTCAGAGATCATTACCCTTGGTCCCTCCTCAGGCATTGTACTCAGAGAACAACTGGGGCTGCTCACCACAAATTGCCGCCTATACACCCAAAAGGTTTTTGTTCGCTTCGACCCTCACACCATGATAAACAACACATTAAAGTGGAGAACTTGTGGGTTAACCAAGCATGGTACACCATACCAATCCATAATGCAGAAGGCGAAATCACGCACATTCTAAAGCAGTCACACAAGTTCACAATAACCCAAGATGAGTTGAGTAGAACAGACAGGAGACAGAAGCGCGCACTTGGTGGCCTTCTGCTCACTGCCTCCTCCCTCGGCTCTCTCTTTAGCTTGGGCTTGTCTGCAATTAACACCGTTAGCATAGTCTCCTTAAAACAACATGTTAATAAGTTACAGTATGAGATCCCCAAGATCCAAACACAGATGGATAGCCAACAAGCACAACTCACTCAGGTGACTAAAACGGTGAAAGATACTGTGTTAGTGTTGAACACCCACAGCCAAGAAATCAAAACTCTTGCACGAATGGTTAACAAATTAAAACTTATGGTAGAATTGAACTATGCTGTCTTACACTTGATAGATGTGATTTTTTTCTGACATGCTTAGGGATATCAGCTTGACTGTTAATTCTCTGGCCATTGGCAGAATTCCACCTTGACTCGTCTCTTTAGACATGGTAAATGACATCTTAAGTTCCGCTACTAATGAAATGGTAATGCCAATCCAAACTCACCTAGCTTACTCTCTCGGTAGCGCGATCCCAATTCACGTCAATCCCAAAATGCGTGAAGTTGCGTTCATTATCAATCGACCAATCATACCTTCAGATAGCATTGACAGACTCAAAGATGTTGTGAATGTCGGAAACTGGAATAACGAGAACCATGTTAAATTCAATACTCCAATTGTGGTTACTTGTCACAATAGCAACCCCACTCTTTATTTAAATCCAATTCTCCAGATGTGAACTCTCACCCATGAGATACATTATCTGTGTCCAAGCAAACCTTTCGTGTGGGACAACGCTGCTGGCATTTGTGGACTCACACCCATAATGGAAAATTCAAAATGTTCGACGACCATAACTCTGCGTCGCCAAAGAACAACCTCACACGCTGAAACATTTGGTTCACGGTGGTTAGTAAACAGACCCCAAAAGACTGCTATTATCGTCTATGGATGACACGAGACCAGTAAAACCCTAATCCTACCTGAGAAAACAGTGTGGATCCAGGTTCCCCAAGGGGCCACGATCCACATTGCAGACCTGATGCTCTATTATCTTCATCCTGATCAATTTGACACCAATCTGGAAATCCCTGATTCCCTCAAAAACATGGGTCTTGAAATAGACCCCAAAACCATTGAGCAAATACAAAGAGAGGGAGCTAAAATCATAGATGTAGAACCAATAAACCAGGTTCTCAAGACCCTCGAATCCAAAATTAGAACACCATTTCAAACGATCACCTACGCCTGGTCCACCGCGGACTCTTTAATTTTAGCTTTGATAATAATAATAATAATAAGTCTCACTCTTATCGGAGTAATCTTCTTCCAACTTCGACTTAACCGATCGCTCAAATCCCAAATTAATCAATACGCTGTGCATTTCAATACGGTCAAATACTGTAGATCTAGAACCCAGGAAAAACACAGGCATAGGCTAGACACTGAGTTCTGATCAAAAATAGTTAATTTATGTGGAGTTTAAGGCCTTCCCTGCAGAAGCCCACTTTAGCCTCCAATAGATAGAACCCCTTARATCTACCCTTTAGTTAAAGTAATGGCCCATTCTCTAACTACTACTTGTAGCTTATCTAAAACATGATAGCTACAACACACAGAGGCGCACATAGGTATAACCTAATATAAAATCCCAACTTTTGGTCAACCTAAAACCACACAGATGCAAACACTTAGAAGCCAGAAGGGTACCAACTGGAACAAAGCAGCCTCCATCGACTTCCAACAACTCCATGATGGCCCACCTCCTCTGCCAAGGCCCGGCCAAACTTCAGCGTTCCCGACCTTCGCATCTTGGTGGTTCCCATCCTCACGCTGTTCCAGTGGCCTCTTCCTCACTCCTGATGGTGATCTCCTGTTCGAGCCAGAGAACCCATCTCTACCTTCAACCCAGAGATTCCCTCTTCATCTTCAACCTTCCAGAGATCGACTCTCAAAAGGGGGTTCCAGAAATCAACTCTCCAACATTGTTCCAGAGATCCTCTACTTCATGCTGTTCCAGAAATTGGTTGACTCCAGGTCAACCACAACAATCGCAATGGAATTACCCTTGTGGATTACTATTTTTCCTTTGTGGATTATACTTTTTCCTTGGTGGATTATAAACTTTTGCTTCCCATGGATTACAGACTTTGTCGTCCAATGGATTTAAAGTTTTACCCTAAGGAGTCACCAACAGACATTATGGGGATCATTTAAAAAAAACTTAACAAAACTTTTGTTGGAACTACCATTTGAAAACAAAATTTTGCTGTGCAGAGTTCACAATTTGGATTACTGTTTGGATTACCCTTTTTAATTTTGGATTACCTCAAGGTCAAAGACATTTTGGGGTTCCTATTTTTGTTGCATCTTATCACCATGGACAGGTGATAATCTGCAAAAGGGGGGACTGTAGTGGTCACCTAGGTGTGGAATAAACGTTCCACCTGTCTTTGACATTGACCTCTGAAGGCCTCCTTTAAAGAACAGAACTCTGTTCGTTTTATAGTCATAACGTTTTCTTAAACAGTAAAGAAACATTTGATTTCATATTATTTTCTTTAATCAAGATAATAAACAAAATAATAATGTGCATTATATGTTTGATTTATATATTTTTTCTCTTAACTAAAAATTATCATTTTAGAAATCAAAAGTTACACACTTAAATGAATGACAAGCTATTTTCTTTCATTATAACTCAGAAAAGAAAAAAACAAAAAGATATTGTTCCAATGTTTCTTCATTTGTGTGTGTTATAATCAACCGTTATTTGAATATAAGGTGATTATATCTTTTTCTGTTTTATTTTTCAATTCAACTAAACAATAACCATAATCTAGTTTACTATGTTTTACAATGAAAAATGTCTGATTGTTGTGCTTAAGCTTCATGTTATTTTGAAAAGTTCATTAGAGCTTGCTTCATTTTCAACTCTTCAAACCTGCCAAGGTTTTAGCTGTTTTAACAGGTGTTATTTTGCTGACTGAGGCGGTATTCACCAGACGAGTGGAACTCTCCCAGACTAAACTTCACTTCCATCTTACTAACAGCTTCAAGGCCATGCCCGATAGTACCCTCTTTTCTCTCTCCCTCCTTTAGAACTAACAATGGGCGAGCCTCCCCAAAAGTCAGTCTCCATCTTCTCTTTGAAGAGAGAAGAGCTGAGTTTTTCCTCCGCAGGAAAAACTAGTGTTCAGGTGATAAGATTTCAGCTCACTTGCCAAGGAGCAATCTTATCTCCCAGTCCATGACACCTTCAGTTTTGGACCAAATTACCAGCAAACTCCTAGAAGTTTCATTCAGAACTTCTGGAGACGCTTTTATTTTTGATTTGAGGAACATGTTGGTTGCGACTCTCCACGCACAAAACCAAGAGACCACTAGACCCGAGATAATCAACTCTTTGAAGTTTGACAACGTGGTCGGTTCTGAAGGTTTCTGAGCGGATCCCAAACCTGACCCTGGTCAACTTCCATCACGCTTAACCTGACTTGAAGTCTGAAAAGGTAAAAGCTGAACTTGGTTGATTACAGAGCGTTGGCGTCCGGGCTGTGCCGAGTGAGATTTCTCAAACCGTCCTGGCTACTCACTTTGATAAGATACTGTAAAATTTAGTTCCCTCCTTAACAAACCTTTTCCTTCCTAAACTTTTAAATTCTTTCCCACATCCTGTCAAAGTCTTTAAGAAATAGTGCCTCAATAGTGGTTTATTTAACATATGGCAACATAGCATTGACTCTAGTACAAAGACTAACAGACTATGCTGAGTTTTTTCTTCCACGAAGCAGCTCTGTTGTCCTCCATCCATATTTTAAGTTACAGGCTGAGTCATTTCTACCTTCTCCTCTCTGTCAATGCTTTCTGGTTTCATTTAAAAGAGTCGATCATCAGAAATTGTCCAAAACTAAACTTCAGGGTGGATATAGCTCGCTCACACAGAGGAACTATCCACGTCATCATTTACCCAGAATGCTTTGTGTTAAAATATATTTTTAAAAATGTACAAAACTTAACAGACTACAGAATTTTTGCAGTCTTTATTTTACAGTTTAAATAAATGTTTATCAAATAAGAGCTAATGTTACAGCTAATAAAGGATTCCTTTAAACACAGAAATGACTATAACTCAGTCACTTTTATAGACATTGAGCTAAAAATTGGTGAGGTTCCAGCTGAGAGTCAACCCAAAACATTTACTACAATCACTAACAAATCGGAGAAGTTCTTAGTTTAAAATGATGTTGATGAGCGAGGGGTCATGTGCAGTTCTTCAAATAAAAATAGTTTCATTCAATTTGTAAATAAAGTCCCATTTTACACTAAATTTATCTTTATAAAACRTTTAGCACTTTATAAACATGTTTTGAATGAGTTTGTTAATGAAGCAATAATTTATAAAACAGTCTATAATCTGGACACAAATAGAAACAAGGTCTACACATAACATCCCTCTCCTTTTCATCAAATCACATTATTTCCTTGACTTTTATTTATCTGATGTTTATAACTAATTACCATCCATCCTTTAGAAGAATGTTAGCTTTACCTTTGTGTTTCCTGTAGTGAACCAGTCCAWTAACCACCAACGGCAGAACCACTAATATAACACACAGCCGGATGATTGTTTTAGATGAGTGATGGTGCAAATGTTGAGTCTCTTCATCCAGACCTGAGAAAAAAGGATTTTAGATTTATTAAACCGTGGCTTCAGCTGCTGGCTTGATGCAACTCATCTGTGTGAATGAGAGGGAGACAGGTGGAACAGTGAAAATTTGAGTAGTGGAGGTACTGACGGGGGGAGAGTTTGAGTATCTGGACTCAACCATCCAAAGAGATGAGGAGAAAAGAGAGAATCAAGGTGGAGTGGATGAATTTGTGACAGAAGGAGCTGCATGAGTGGAAGTGAAGTTTTATAAGATGAGACCTGCTGTGATGTATGGTTTAGACTCCAGGTCTCAAACAATACCTTATTGTACAAACACTAATTGCATCAGAAAACATCGTAAGCACATCCACCTGCAGCCAGGCCTTTGGGGAGCTCTCTGATGAGGGTCTTGTAGTCAAGCCTTGGCTTCAATTTGTCAACTGGGCCGAGCCTGACAGTGATAGTTTTGAGATACTCAAGCATCCCCAATGTAATGCCTCACAAATGGAAGTTTTTTCTTGGTATTTGATAGAGTTGCCTCTCTGTGTCTTCATGATTGAAGGTTCTGACTGGTGTTTGGGCTTATGCACCAAACAACAGTTGTAATTACCCAGAGCCTCTGCATGAGGTCCTGGAAGGGGTGCTGTCTGAGGATTCTGTTACGCTGGGTGACTTTAATGCCCATGTGGGCTTCAACAGAGTTATCTGGAAGGAGGTGATTTGCAAGAACAGCCTCCTCGGTTGAAATTTCAGTAGTCAACTGATCACCACCTGGTTGTGAGTTGGATCTGGTGGCGAGAGAGGCTGCTGGACAGACCTGATTAACCCAAACGTATAGTGAGGGTGAACTGGGAATGTCAGGRGGAGCCCCCTGTCCATGCAATCTTCAACTCGCACCTCTGGGAGAGTTTTCCACATGTCAGGAAGGACATGGAATCCAGATTAACCAATTCAAGGCCTCAATTGCAGATGTGGCTTCCAGGAGCTGTGGCCTGAAGGTCATTGGTGCCTATTGAAGCATCAACCAAAGGACTGTTGGTGGACACCAGCYGTGTCGAGGAAGAGGTCTTCAGGGCTTGGCTTTCCTGAAGAACTCCTGCAATAGTCAATGGGTACAGGGTGGCAAGAAATTTGTAGGTTGCAGATGCAAAAACTTGGGAATGGGAGGAATTTGGGATGGTTCTGGGAAACCATTTAGTGATTCAGAAAAAGAAAGTGTTTCCTGTCCCAGGATGTGCATGGGCTGGGTGGGGAATTGCTGACCTGGACTGAGGACATTGTTGAAAGGTGAAAAAAAACACTTTGTGTAGAGTTTGGCTTCACCTGCATGCTTTCTGTGAGTGATGTTTGCAGTTAATTGGCTGGGTGGAGTTATGGATGGACTCACCTGTTGGCAGTTTCCTTAGGAATCTTCACTGGTATTTAAGCTGCCCTCAGAGTTCCAGCCAATGCTGGATTATTCAGTCATTTTTGGTACCGTGTTGACAGCCAACAAAACCTCCTAAGTTTTGGATTGTATATCCTCCTTCATGTACTTATGCCCTCATGTTTACTGTCTGAATACTTACCTGTTGACAAACCTTACTGGATTCCAAGAAGAGCTCCATGGTCGTCCTCCTCCCTGCCTCTCTCCAGTGAATGAATCCAACCTGCAAACACAAGATACCCATGCAGAAAACTAAAACCTCCCCCAACTCACCTGTTGGCAGTTTCCTGATGAGCCTTCACTGGTATTTAAGCTGCCCTCAGAGTTCCATCTGACGCTGGATTATTCAGTCATTTTTGGTACTGTGTGTGACAGCCAACAAAACCTCCTAAGTTTTGGTTTGTGTAACCAACCTTTGTGTACTCATGCCCTCATGATTGCAGAACTTTGTATGTCTGAATACTTACCTGCTGACAAATCTTACTGGATTCCAAGAAAAGGTCCATGGTCATCCTCCGCCCTGCCTCTCTCCAACAAATGAATCCAACCTGCAAACACAAGAAACCCATGCAAAAAACTAAAACCTCATCCAAAGACTTACCTGTGAAACCGTCTCCTGGATCCTCCTCTCCTGGCCAGCTTCCTRAACGAACAAACTGTAAGAACAAGCAAATATCATTCAATCATCTTCCCTCCTGGAGTTTCAAAGAACTAAAAGACTGTTCTCTATCACTGTAAATAAAACTTACTTACCTTTTACTACCGTAGTCTGCCTCATTCTTTCATTACTAGTTCTTTGCTTCATTTGGGTACATTCAGGAAATTAAAACCTAACACTTTGAGGCAAAGTCGGATGACTCAGAGTAAGATGAGTCCATTACCACAGAGGTAGTCATTTGACTATGAAGCTGGCAGGAACTTGGTGTCTTGATCTCCATGTAAGACCTCCACTTCAGGTCCGTCCAGTTGTGCTGGTCCAGTTGTCTCATCAGCTACACTATCACATCAAAAATTCACAGAGCACAATATCAAATATACAAATCAAATAAAATCTTTTATTTACCTTTTTCTAGTTTGGAAACAATCAGCSAACTTTCTGGAGATTCTCCTTCTCCAGAGATGCTGCACTTGTAATTTCCTTCATCAGACTTGGAGATGTTTTGGATGATGAAGTTGTTTCCATAGCCCGTGCTCAGAAGTACACCATCTTTGTAGAAATCACTGATGTGTTTCAGATCAGTTTTCTTGTTGGTACACCAAAGAGTCAGGTCAGATCCTTCCATCACTGGTCGGACAGGAATGTTCAGGATCACCAAACCAGCTGAGAAACATGAAGATGATAGTTTGATTGTTCTTCAACTCGGATTTACCACTCAGTACAGTTAATGGTGTCCATACCAGTAATAGAGATGTTGACAGCGTTTGTCACTCCACCTTCATCATTTTCACACCAGTATTCTCCACTGTGTCGTTTCAAGACGGGATAAATTGTGCAGGATGGCGCAAATGTGTTACATGTTTCAGTGGAAACTTCTGGATTGACTTCATGGAGTTTCTGTTTCACTCTCCATGTCTTCATCTCATCAATCAGCTCACACCCAACAGAGACAGACTCATATTCTAAGAACTGAAGTCTGTCAGGAACAACTTTAGGAAAACTTGCTACTGAACAGAAGAAACGAGAGAACGTCTGTCTGAGTGTTATAATTAATAGATAATATATTTTAAAAAGAAAAGCAAAACAGAAACAAATTGTTACAATCAACTTTCAGCATTTTGTTCAGCAGCTAAATTAATGCATTCATCTGTTCAACATCCATTTGAAAAAAGAAAATTAATACTAGAAAAAGGCTTTCATAATGAAAATAAAGTAATTTATAAATAAAACTAAGTCTTTATTCAAATATCTAAAATTAGACAGTTAAAATGTGAAAGAATCAAACAGAATTCTTTCTAAATTGTGTTTAGATCAATATCCGGACTCCTTTTTAAACACTTTTATGTGTTGTTTCTCACTAAATTTGGGTTACTGGAAAAAAT
>NW_013953215.1:188936-189648 GCF_001266775.1 Austrofundulus limnaeus
GTTGTTGAAAACATGTTCCCATTATCAACAGTTGACTCAGACTCATTCAGAGCCCTTATTGGCAAAATACCGGGGAGAGCAGTCGCCGTGCAGAAAGACATTTTCTAACTACATAGATGCCAAGTACGCTAAAATGAATGCCGAGCTGTTTATTTCAGCATGTGTTGTGGCACCTAAAAGGATCCATTTATGCTGATTTAACATTGAATTACCTTGTATTTAATTTAAAACAAAACATAATTTAACAGAATTTCTTTGGTCAGATGTCAAAGTTATATTAACATTAGCATTAAAAGAAAAGCAAAACAACAAAACAACAAAAAGTATTTGGAAACAAATACCGTCAATGAACTAATTTGTTTCAGCAGGTTTTTTGAGGGGCAGCTTGAAGAATCTGTTTATGTTGATTTAACTAGGAACTTCGTTGTTTTTTTCATTTTAAAACAATAAAACATAATTTAGCAGCATTTGTTTGGTCAGATGTCAAACCTCTATCTTCTTAAAAAGGATAAAATCAGTAACATCAATAAAACAATAACAATGACTTTCATTAACAACAGAGGTCATATAGAAGGTCTGCCTTGGAAGTACTTGAAATTGAACAATAAAACTGAACTTTTTAACATTATACCAGTAAACTCACTAATATTATATACTGGTCTGTTTTATTAAAACAAAATTCTTTTCAAAACTATTTTCAGGGCTATCATAG
>NW_013953215.1:190648-191158 GCF_001266775.1 Austrofundulus limnaeus
CTTCTGCCTCAGATGTAGGTCAGAACTTCCTCTTCCTGTTTCAAAGAGTTTGGGGGTTCATGAAGCAGAAACCGAGACACTGGGACCACCTTTACCTCATTTTCTGATACTGATGCTTTCTTTTATTTAATGATGTACGTATGTAAACACCAGAATGATTTAAGATTGTGCATCTTGTCTGTGTCTTATACGATACATATTTAGATAAAGTCGAAGGAAGGGTTCAGGTCTGGATCATACATGTGTGAAAATGATGTCTCATGATCCCTGGATTACTCTTTCACTGTTTGAACCTGGAATGTGTCAGTGTCATCAGAGAAGAGAAAACCCACTGATGGAATAAGTATATTTAAAGTATTTTGAACTTTTTATTTAATTTTCATGTTTTTACTGATAGAGCTGAAGCTGAACAATAAACAAACCAACAGATCAAAACCTGAATTTATTCTCAGTCTGTCTGGTTTAAACTAACATTCATTAAAACCATTAAAATAAATCAGTCATGTGGAA
>NW_013953216.1:0-402 GCF_001266775.1 Austrofundulus limnaeus
CTCACAATACTTCCTTGAGGTGTTCCATTTTCAACAAAATATTTTCCTGACAATTGTTGACCTATTCTTACTTGTATAGATCTATTATGCAAGAAATCTTTTATCCAATTAAACATTGATCCTCTACCCCCATTTTTCTTAATTTAATTAAAAATCCTTCTTTCCACATCATATCATAGGCTTTCTCTATGTCAAAGAAGACAGCCACCACACTCTCCTTATTAACTTGCCCTTTTCTGATTTCATGTTCTAAACATAAAACAGGATCCATAGTACTTCTACCTTTCCTAAATCCACTCTGAAATTTTGACAAAAACCCCTTCTTCTCCACAAAATAACTCAGCCTTTCATTTATCATTCTTTCCATTATTTTACATATATGTGATGTCAAAGCAATGGGCC
>NW_013953216.1:610-1063 GCF_001266775.1 Austrofundulus limnaeus
GAAGGTCTGGTCTACTATTAGACTGATTATTTTTAATTGAATATAACGATGAGCTTGAATCAGAACAAATTAAACTTCTCAAAGGACGAACCTCTTCAATCCAACTTAAAGCCAAAATAATTCCCATCATTTCCCCTGTGAACACTGATAAGTCATCAGAAATCCTCTTACATTTTTTAATATTAAATTCTGGAACGATAAACGACACCCCATTGTTGTTACTTAAGCTTTTAGATGCATCTGTATACACTTGAACATAATCAAAATATTTATTTTCTATATATGATTGGACTGAGCTTGATTCTGAAAAATTTCCTTTTTCCCTCTTCTTCAACAATGATAAATCCACAATGATTTCATTAAATAGAGATGGATGGACCAGTGACAGAGGAACTGTTTCACTCATTTTTATGGATGATAATTGAAAATTTTTCACATCATTTTCTATCTCCC
>NW_013953216.1:3417-3941 GCF_001266775.1 Austrofundulus limnaeus
GAATTTATACTATCTATATCCAAATTTAAATTAACCTTTAGCATTTTTTCCTCACTTATTATTTTATATTTTTCCCAATCAACATTTTTAAAAATCCATCTTTCTATATTTCTATTATCAACTTTCTCTATTTCTAAACCGATTTCAATAACAATAGGATAATGATCACTTCCTAATGTTGATTCTTTTAAAACCTCCCAATTACTAATCCCAGCAAGATTCACTGAGACTAGAGTTAGATCTAATGCTGATTCGTTTCCATTTCTAATANCTCTAACTTATCAAACATATCATTAATCATAATAGAGAAAAACAAAGGACTCACAATACTTCCTTGAGGTGTTCCATTTTCAACAAAATATTTTCCTGACAATTGTTGACCTTCAGATCTATTATGCAAGAAATCTTTTATCCAATTAAACATTGATCCTCTAACCTCCATTTTTCTTAATTTAATTAAAAATCCTTCTTTCCACATCATATCATAGGCTTTCTCTATGTCAAAGAATACAGCCACCACACTC
>NW_013953216.1:4941-5777 GCF_001266775.1 Austrofundulus limnaeus
CTCATACACATTAAAAATATAAATTATACTATAATTTTTTTGACAAAGACAGGGTTAGTATCTTGTAATATAATCATTTGATGATCTTAATGTTCAGCTTAAAGTGTTTTTTTCTCGTCCAGGCATGAAGGATTCCAGTGTTTTTAAGACGTAGTAGGCTGATATCTCAAAGGTCATTATGTCTCTTAGATGAAAAAACTCCAGTAAGTCCAGAAGAACCAAATTCACAGGTAGGCACTCGAGGATACTCGAGGCTGGGCTGTCAAGCGATTGAAAAAAAAAACATAAACGAAACCCATGATTCGAACGAAACTCAAATTGAATGTGACTTGTTCTGGTTGACTTCACAGTGGATGGACCAACGCTGTGGTCTGACCTCTGTCTTCACGCTGGCGGCTGCCACAGCTGTGGTGATTGAGCGCACTTGAGCCTCATGACTGTGGAGTGACAGAAGAACCAGGAAGAAGAATCCTCACAAATTGTTTCAAAATTTGGACACATTTTTTTTTGTCCTCTTCTGTCTAATATTTCTTAAGCTCTAGAAATGTGCCAGCATGTCTCACATCATTATTCTGCCTTAGGCTATGTTTTTCTGCAGACTGCATGGATTTTTACTCTGGAAATGTGGATTTAAACCTTTATTCTCTTCAGGACCCTGCTTGAACAAAGGCTGTCAGGCCTCTTGGTTTATATAACGATCCAAAGCATGACATTGTCATCATCTTGTGTGACCGCAGTGTTCTGATTGCTTCCATTTTCATTCATCAAAAAGAAACTTGTAGCTCTATGGCCAAATAGTTCATTAGCTTGTGAAGACCTTTTTAACCCCCCCCCCC
>NW_013953216.1:6489-11433 GCF_001266775.1 Austrofundulus limnaeus
GTTTATAACATACTCTGGAGAAATATGCATTTATATCAGACAATTTGGACCATCAGAACACCAATTTCTTTGTCTCAAGGTCATGGGTTCAATCGGGATAAAAAAAAATGAAAATAAACTCAGCAAGTGCCTGAACAAGTTTGAATTTGATACTAGACGTTTTAAATGTAGTGATTTAATGTCATGTGATGGGTCAGAGGGAGGAGAGAGCAGGGTGGGGTGTGTTTTTCTTTTTCATTTTTTGTAAAACTGTCGCAATATTTGAACCTGTTACTGTTGTTAATCTAATACTTATATTTACCCTAAAAATGTGTCATTTAGGATACAAAAATGGTTGTTAATATTGCATTACAGAGCATCAAATCTGATTTTTGATGGAAGCACAGATCTCCTCCAAAGTCCAGCTCTCTGAGAACCCCAACAAATCCTGCTGCAAACATGGCAACACAAATACGTTCTGGCAGACATTCTGTGTTTTCATGTTTTGATTCATTTCACAAATGGTCATTAAAAAATAAGGAGGCGTCTGTACATTCTGAATCTGAAAACTGAGTTGCAAATATCTGATCAGCAATATGATAAAATGTAATAAAAGAGCTGAGAGGGACAAACACAAATACGTTTTGCACATATGACAAAAGGAACATGAACTAAATATATGACTGAAGTAAATGGGAGATGAGGAACAGCTGGACCAAAGGAGACCATTTGCAGGTGGGAGTGGACGGGGCATGTAAGGGTTCAGAGCATAGAGTTAAATATAACTAGAGTGAGCCCCGCCCATCCTCTATTAGCATCTGTGACATCTGGAGGAGCAAAGATGGCGTCCAAACAGGGCAACAGCTCACAGCATAAGCAACTATTTGATTAACAGAAAGCCCAACTGGATCTCTGTCACAATATATATTTTTAAATATTTTACAGTAAATTAATATAAGTGCTAATTGTGTTATTTTTATTCAACAATCATGTAAAACAGCAGGTATGCACAGGAAAATATATAATTTATACGAGCCAGTTATATAAACCAGACCTGAAGTCAGTCAATATCTTAGACATTTTAGCTAGTTGAATAATCAACAAATAATAAAATATATTTATTATTTCTTACTGCTCATAAATAATTGTAATAATAAATATTTACCAATCAAAACTTCATTGCATACCCGGTGATTTCTTAAGATGAAACTTGTCTCTACTGATCTTCTCAACAGGTCTGGTTTGATTAATAGAAACATAAAAATAGTCCAGTATAAAATATTATTTTACTCTATGTAAAAAATACATTAGTAATTAGTAATATTTAAAAATTTGTGTAAATTGTAGCATGACTTAGCAGAGTGTTACACTCTGTATAACAATATATGCTACTGAAGCTAATATTTGCTAACCAGTTCAATAATCAACAGTGATTACATCAGCTTTATAAGCTTATTTTAGTTTTAAACTGTTATATTATTAGCTTCAGTTCTGGTCGGATTGTGGATGTGACTGGATACCATATTGAGGTGTTGGTACATCCATAACACACAGCTTTCTGACATTTTTATCTACATTAGATAGCTTATAAACACTGTAATATATTCAATACTTTGTTATAACAATGTAAAATCCAATAGCTACCCTGACCTACAAACATTAGTTAACTTTACTTGGTTATCAACAATTTGTACTTTTGACTTGTATTTATCAAGTAACTGTTACTTGCATTATGAAAAGTGCAAAATACATTACACAACTGTGTATTGAGTTAAGTAGACAACATCACTCCCACTGCACATTCAAAGACGTGGGCACGCAGACACTTTCTCCCACTCAGAACGCACCAGTACAATATTTTAGTGTTAATAATTTTTAGAAGGAAATTAGCAAAAACACAAATTGAAAGTCTTTTTTTTTACCTCTTCCTGCACCAGAGTTACTGTATAGCTCCGCCTCTTTGCTGCTGAAATGGATAATTTTCTGAAAACTTACCTCTGCAAAAGACACAAACACTTTTATCTGTGATTCAAGAACCATTTTGAGTTGCATGTGAACACATTCAGGTTTGATTTGACAGTTGTGTTGAAGTATTATACTCTGAACACTTAGTATTTTTATATTTTTAATCCCCTTTTAATGGCCTGATCAGACACGACAGAAGTTTCCATCATGGCTCAGTTTGTTAGGACTCTAAGGAGTTTCCTGAGTCAGAACTTACATCTATCCTGGTATATGGTGTGTGTTTTTGTTAATAAACTGGACATGTTTTTTTTTTCAAATCTCCTGTGTATCTGGTTGGTCTGTGCAGTCCCCGACATGCTCCAAAATCAACATTGCTTTAAAAATCTGAGCATATTGAGTGAATTCCAGACATCTGCTCCAGCGGATGGAGAGCAGAGGAGGGTCACGCTTCCAGAGTCAGTAACCTCAAAACAAAAACAAGAAAGCTGAATGTTTACGCACTGAACGGGGGGAAACGAGCAGACGTTTCGACGGGGTTGACCGACGACCCAGATTCCTCCTGACGAGCCGCTACGCTAACTGTACGATGCGAGGTGCGACGTGTTTACAGACGCTTGCCGTTGCTCATTCGTGGAACTGTGAGTGTGTTCCGGCGGCTCGGTGACCCCGACTCTGCGCCTCATTGTCACGTCCAATCTGCCTTCTGGTGCCAATGGAGGTGCTTGATAAATGTGTGATGAAGTCTTTATCTGCAGTTTTCTTTGGGCCTGTTTTACACAGCATGTGGTTCTGCTCATTTCATATAGAAATATATGCTACAGCGTGTTTTTTCTTAGTTGGCTTGAATATGTGGGAGCTGTCTAAGCTCATTAGGTCTCCCTCAATATGACAGGACAAGATAAATGAACTGAGATCCACACACACACCATGATGGTTTATGTGTGGACGGGTAATTGTGTGAATGAGAGACAGCTTGAACTGCCAGCCACGTTCATTTATTTAACTTTTTTTAAATGTTGCTCTGCAGGAGCTCCTCGGTACTGTTGCTCCAACGAGGAGAACCCCGCATTTCGTTTATTTTTTTCTTACCACCAACCTCGAAGGCAATCTGTGGCATTTAATTAAGAACAGAGGGGAGCAACGAAATGAAACATTCCCACTTATTAAATTAAACTAGAACATTCCTGATGACTTTTCGAAGCACGCCAATGCAGCGACTGCCCTCATTTTTAACATGCACTATAATTTTCGTTCCACTTTTGTAAACATTGAAGCTCCCCAATGTTCTGATGCATAAACTGTGCAAAAAAGTGAAAAGAGAAATTCATAAAGTATCTACTCATTAGAATCACCATGGGAACCAGGCTCTCAATTCAATNTATACACAGTATATATATATATATAAACTTGCAATCTAACTAACTGATCAGAGTCATTGAGTTTAATATAAAACTATAACATCAGCATGAAAATTTATACACAGTATATATATATAGACAAACTTGCAATCTAACTAACTGATCAGAGTCATTGAGTTTAATATAAAACTATAACATCAGCATGAAAATTGATCCCATGCACTTTACCTAATGAAAACATTCATAAAGAGGAATTGTCTGAGCATAGAACCCTGAGGAACTCCATGACTAACTCTGTTGCAGAAAGAAGATTCAGTTACATAAAAACAAATGGGAATCTATTCAATGAACATGATTTCAACCAACGTAGAGCCGTCAATGCTGCTTTCTCAATGAACGTGATTTCAGCTTCATCAGGTTTACATGCAAAGTCTATGATGGATGCACGTCAAGCAGCGTCTGGAAGCGCTGCAGCGCGTCTAGCGCAATTAGAGCGGCGAGATTTGAATGATTTGAGCGTTCGACCACAATTCTCGCGTCAAGCGCATCCAGCGTCAAGCACGTCGAATGCTGGAGTTGGAAAATCTGAACTTTTGCAGCTCAATGCCTCAACCAATCAGAAAGACTCCACAGTGACACACTTTCAGACAGGACAGTTTGCTGAATGATGTCCACTAACCTGAGACAGATGGACAGAAGCTCGAGTGCCTGTAGTCGGTGTCCTGGCAGGAGATACTGTACCAATGCGGGTCAGCGGCTCATCAGATTGGGCTAGGGACAAAAATTGTTCAGAAAGCAAGCTTCCTGGGTGATGAAACACACCAAACTCAGAATGTCTCTGATTTATCTGGTGAATTAATTACGACTTAACTATCCGATGAGCGCAGCATGCTCTTGCACTCAGTAAATAAAGCAAAGCCACTTCCTTTATTTCATCTGCCATTAAACAGAGACCGACAGAGGAGATGAGACAGACAGAGGAGATGAGACCGGCAGAGGAGGGGACGCTCTCAACGTGCTAGACCAATCATATTTCAGCAGGGGCCAACGCCCCTGTGGCCCCGCCCCTAAAACCGCCCCTGGCTCTCTAAGACGTTTGCAACAAAATGAGCAAGAAAATTGAGAGCCACCATAACATTTTAGATACTTCTGTCGCGAAAACTGCTTGCAGCCCATGTAAGAAAGTTTCTTGTTCAAACTTTTATTAAATTTTTCAAATCTGAGTCATCCATGGCAGAAAAGTCTGGTTTTCAAACGTCAGTTTTTGTATCAAGTGTTTCATATGACAGCTTCCAGCTTTGAAGGCAAAACACGGAGCAATGGAATTCAATAAGAGATTGGATTCTTGGTAAAATGAAAATTGGGACAAAAACTAAAAAAAAAAAACTTCTAGACTTGAGCTCTGGCATCCTTAATTTACATTCTGACAAAACCTTTGACAGTGTGTGTGAGATATACCAAACATATACTGTTTATTCCATGACGTAGAACCACAATGGTTGTGTGTTTATGGTGCTATAAATAGTATGCTTTTATACCTCACATTAGCAAACAGGTGTGGCTGTACAGACCACCTGCTACCCACTCCTCTCTCTCTCTCTCTCTCTCTCTCTCTCTCTCTCTCTCTCTCACACACATACAC
>NW_013953216.1:11477-15444 GCF_001266775.1 Austrofundulus limnaeus
TTTTTGGTAATTTTATATCCTAACCCTGACCACACACACACACACACACACACACACACACACACACTTGTTTTTTATCCTTGTGGGGCCCGTCCATTGACTGCCATTCATCTTTTGGTAATTTTATATCCTAACCCTGACCACAAACCCTTAGGCTAACCTCACAGGTACCCACCTGACCCTAAAATTAACCTAAACTCAATTCACACCTTGGTCCTAAACCCAACCCTCACACCCAAAATCAGCCTCTGAAGTTGTGGGGCCCGGGCTTTGGGCCCCACAAGGAGCACCCGGACCCCACGAGGCTGCATTTTCCTTAAAACTGGGCCCCAAGATGTAGGAAAAACAAGGGGACACACACACACACCTACACACACATCCAGTGCTCGGAGCATTGACAGAATGAGAGCACACTGAGGAAGATTGGCTTTAACGCACCGATTCTGCATCAACACCCTCTGACATACACCAAGTGTCAGGAGAGAAGACGAGGAGCACAAACTAAAGCAGAGAGGACAGCAAGCCCAGATGCCTTCACGGGTAGTGGGAGATTTTAGGAGCCTGCATAAATTTAAGCTCTGGCAGCCTTAAACACGTATGTCAGAGCTCATATGTATGATATTGGGAGCCCTTTGGAAAAGTTTTAGTTTCTCTTCCCGCATTCTTTTGTTTTTGTCTTAAGATTCTCTTCCACATTAAACAAATTTAAAACACTGATATGTTTTTATCATGATGGTCTACATCATTTAAACTTTGGTAAAAGGGTAACAAGAAATGATAAGATAAAATTGGACTATATGGTAACAGGTTAAACTGTGATGTGGTTCTGCAACGTGACCAATGAAGCTGTTCAAGTTGGATTATGGGAGCAATTCCACTAATTTGGGGGAAAATTGTGTGGAGTACTTATGAGTTATCAATATCTTATTTGCCCTGAAGATCAGTCAGAGAAGTGTGACTCAAGAAGTTTACAAAAAGGAGAGAAGCTGTGCTCTGTTTACCTGAGAGGCTGCAGTTCAGGTCTGAGAATGAGGTCACACTCAACTTGTTCCAGTCATGGTTGTCCAAGAGGTTGGACTCAAGAATACAAATCAACAGAAGAGTTCAAAATAAAACAACTAAACTGTGTTTTTTTAAAAAAAAGCTGACATGAAAGCAAAAATTTTCATTAACCAAGAACAAATCACACAAAAAAACACAAGGAGGCGCAGCAGGAGAGGGGAAGAAATAAAGAGGCATAAGGAGACACAGTCCTGATCAGTCATAACTTTTTATTTATTTTTTAAGTACGTAATTTTTGTAAACTTACGTTAGCTTCATAAGTGCGCCGGGGGCTTAAAGTGTTGACGTCCTCTTCCAAAATCCTACCTCAAAGCTTGGACACAAGGAGGCATGAGGAGACATGAGACTGGGACGTGGCATGAAAGCGCAACAATGCTCGACTGATGAGTGAAGCTGAGACTAATGGGAACAGGGAACAGGTGTGGCAGGACTGAGGAGCAGAGGCTAACTGTAGCAAAGTACTGAGGATGGCTAGAAACACCAGGAGGCAAAGAAACAAATTCAACACAAAAGAGAGCACTGAAAATATACACTGAAAGAATAAATAAAAAATAATAATAATTTAACCTCAAAATAGAAAAACCTAACACTGAAGAAAATCTGGATCAGTAACAACCCAGAAACTATGGAGAGAAAATAGACTAATTAAGTTTGTGTGGGCGTAATAAAGTTTGTGTGAGTGTAATAAAGTTTGTCTGTACGTAATAAAATTTGTCTGTGCGTAATAAAGTTTGTGTGTGTAAAATATGATTTGTAACCCATAAAAAATGTTTTGTGCGTAACTTCGGGTATTTGTAAGTGTGTATTTAAATGTACATACAAATATTAATAAGTTACGAATACAGAATAAAAGTACACACACACAAATATAAATTACACAAACATTAAAATTTTACACACAATTTTTTTATCTTCACTCTCACAAATCTGATAAGTACACACACAAACTGGCTCCCATGCACACAAGTCTTTAAATACACACAGACAAAACTACATTTATGCACAGACCTGGTTACGGTTGCACAAATCATTTTTAGACTGTTTTCACGCTGCCGGAGAGCTCCCAGATTTGTGCGTAAATGATGCATTTACATGCTGCTAAAAAGCAGGGAAATTTAAACTTCCTTCAGACCTTTGAATTGTTTCCTTGGAAAACTATTTACTTGTGCCGAAGTGGTACATTTTTGTTTTTGTTAGTTTAAAGGGGACCTATTATGCAAAATTCACTTTTTAAAAGTTTTTTTACTCAATTTTGGGAATGTACTTCTTAAAAAAACAGTCCTAGGACCAAAAAAAAATGCACCCAGGGGCTTATTTACTGTAAATGGCATATTTACTGTAAGTAAATGTATTTTTAATGTATATTAATGACAAGTTTTATACTTCCGTCAAATGTGATGTCACAAGCTGTACGACAACCCACAGGAACCTGCGTTCAGCCCCTTACCTAGCAACCCCTGGGTGACACTCCACTTCGGTACGAAAGCCGTCACGGTGTTGTTGTGCAATGCGTAGCTTGTTTCACAACAAGTTTCCAATAGGACAATGGGTAGAGTGTTGGACCAGACACAATTTAATTATTTATTTATTTTCATTCGTTATGAACACTTTTTCTCATGTACCTCTATTCTTTAGCTTATTAAAGCCTTGTTAAAGCCTATTTGTTCGAGTTTCTGAGGTATTTTGACCACTGCTGCTCCCTGCTCTGGTAACAGCATGCAGAGTGAGCGCAGAGCAGAGGAGGGAGAGAAAAAAAAAGAAAGAAGCTGCGACCACGACTCAGCCTCTGGGTCTCACAGGGTCTCATATGGTTGTACATTAGAGCTTCTGCTATTATTAGCCATGCTAACGTAAACGCTGGCTTTGGAGGGCGGAGTTAATGTCAACAGATTTTTGGAGGGCGTTACCAACAGAGCTCATTAACATAAACAGCTCTTCTGAACGGAAGTTAGAGCAGGCAGAACTAGAAAATGGGAAATTTTATTATCTGAGAATTATTTTGTGCATTAAATTGAATGAACATGGTCTGGATAGCCCACAGATACACCATAAAAATTTCTAGGACCCATAATTAGTCTCCTTTAAGAGAGAGAGAGAAAAAAGAAAGAACAATAGCTTAACATCCCTTAGTTCTACTTTTTAATTTTCTAAGATTGTTTATATACGTATGTATGTATGTGTGCATTTGTGATCTGAACAAATGTAGTTACAAAGTTAAAGAATCAACCACTAGATGGTGGTGGAATGTTTCTCTTGATGGCATGGGAAAAGCAGGCTGGATAGCTACAGAGGAAGATGGCAATGGCGGGGCATGGTTTACCATCAGAAATAAGTAGAAGAACTGCACACTTTGTTATCATATAAAGTTAGGTTTTATAGAACAAATGTCTCTCTATTTTGCTTTCGTTTGCTATTATAATGAGTATTTTTTGTTCTTCTTTTTGATAATTTCCGATTAAGTTTTCTGTGTCGAGTGCTTTGATAGATAGTTCACCTTTAATTTCTCTGTTAGCAAGAACTAACGTCTAGTGAGCTGAGCTACTTTAGCTGTTGGTATCTGAGTGTTTGTTTCAGTGCAGTTACTGTATCTTCCTGATCCAAAGCTAAGCTTTTCTTGATGCCGACGAGATGGCTTGGAAATTTGTGTGTGGTTTGTTCTTTTTACACCTCCCTTTCTTCATGTGTTCAATACTTTTTCCCACATTATTACAAATAACTTCATTTCTGGACATTTATGGTTTGATTTCTTTGTATGTATGGATCACTTGGGTTGTTACCGACATCTGGTGAAAATTTCATGTCATTAGCACCTCTAGTAATATACAGTGGTTTGCAAAAGTATACATACCCCTTGAACTTTTCCATATTTTGTCACATTACAACCACAAACATAAATATATTTCAC